>NC_061122.1:120564822-120725983 GCF_002878395.1 Capsicum annuum | reverse complement strand
CCTTACTAATTTTTTCTCTTATTTTACCCTTCTACATACCCATTTTACACTACGTACCCCTATGATAGCCACCCTCAACTTAGGTATTTTTCCTGAATTGAGGTGCACAAAGTCCAAGGAGGACCTAGGCTAAAATAAGTTCATTATAATACAAATAGGAAGGTGAATAGGTGAAAACAAAGAAACAGGCTACAACGATAAAAAAGGGATCAAAGTATACATTTCACACATGGAAGGTCATTTAGGATAAAGGTGGACTAAAATCAAAACGGTCTATGATCTTGTCCTGACTGACTATCCTTCATCCTAGACAAGACTGACCAGGCAAGTTCTGAATTTAACACACAAAGGGAACTACGTAGCATCTCACACACTCATAGCATAAAGTCAATATTACAAGCCACTACTTATCTGGTTCATGCAATTGTCAGTAAGTGATTATCATGCCCCTAACCTTAATTCCATAACATGATCTGCATTGTTTACACATATGAACATTCACACAGTTTTAAAACACAACTTTTGGAGGGGTATCATTTTTCAAGAAAATCAATGAAAAACATGACTACTACCCTAAATACTTAAAAATCTCCTAATTACACAAAAACAAAACACAATATAAAATAAAACATAATACTACAAAAATTATCCTAGACATGCCGGTTCTACAACCATACTGCGACTGATAGGAAAAGAAGCACGATAATAAAAACCAGCTGCGGCTATGGTATCTCTCACCCTCAACAAAAACTTATACACTATCCTCAATATTCTTAAATAATACAAAGTAAAGAGAAGTGAGAACATACCTGGGATATACTAGGTGACCATGTCGTGACAATCCCCAGATGGTGCTATATCAACTTGTGGAGGTGGTGGTGGTGGTCGTGCTCTATTAGAGAAAACAACCATTGCTAGCTCTATACACCTCTTCCTATCAATAACTACAGTCTCAATCGAATCATGTCAAACCCTTTTAATGGCCTGGTCATATGGCATATAAGAATCTTGTAAATCACCAATGTGACCTTTCTTGGCCCCAACTACTGGGACCTCTTCATCATCCTCCATGAAGAAATCAAACTATATCGGTGCATGCAGAAGTGATATCTAGACCACTAGGGTATAACTGAGGGAATAACTTCTACATGACTCTCTGTGAGAGAGCATATCTCTACTCGTAATATATGAAAATCCTCCCTTATTTAGGCTAGATTTGGCGCATCATTCTTTGTGAATCAGGTTGTAACTCATCTCTCAAACTCATCCAGACATGTTTGGAAGTCAGTACATATCTCAGACAGTGTTGCTCTTTATGAAGACTTCTATTTAGCCTCTGCCTGCTTGAATTTGGTCCTAACCCCTAATCTCATTTACTCATAGATGGTAGTCATTTCGGTCTTAACAACACTCAATGAGCATCAGTACCCCTATATTTATCCACTAAGCTTTATAGGATCTCTCTAGATATAGTAATTATACCTGTAGCAGAAGCTATAGTGGATGGGCGAGTAGGATCTGAAGATACGCCAACCAACTTTGAGGTCGAAGTTAGGGCTATTAAAGAAGTAGCTGGTGTACCCTCACCCTGCATACTAGAATATGGAGCCTCTCTCTGCTCCACTATCTCCATGTCAATACCAACACCCATATCACCTCCATATGCATCATCAAGCTCTGTGGAAACTGCTGGGCCCTCAGTCTGGGCCTTAAGTACTGCGGCTGGATGTGTAGATTTCCTAAGAAGGTCTGGTTGTACCAGACCTTTCATACTTTTTGTCTGCACTGTCGCTATAGCACGTACCCTCTTATCTATGCTCAGTATCTTAGGTACACAAACCTTGTTGCATAGTCTTAGAATCATGCAAGGAAATAATAGATTAGTCAACTCCCCAAATGCTCTATCGTGGATCTCATGTCGAAGGATAGCTACGAAATCTATAGAATATTCGGCCATCATACAAGCAACCAGGGCTGCTATCTCCCAAGTCAACAAATTATCTGAACCAGTGGGGAATAGTCGGTATCTTATCAGTAACCACCATATCTTGGCCTCAAAGGTCAATGTACCCTTCGTGATCACACCATGCCCCATAAGCCATGGGGTAGAATTAGCTGGATATCCACCAAGATATCTCTATCCTCTCTTATTTTTACTTATCTTTCTGTATAATATATAGATCATGCGTAATTCTCTGTTTGTATTCACACTCATCTGTATATGCGAGAGTGATATAATCTTGATTGAAAATGACTCAACGGATAGTCTCTACTAAAATATCAACTCTGAAACCTCTCACGAGTGTATAATCAACCAGTGGATGCTCCATGTTCCTCATAATCTACATATGCAAAGCTCTATTATACCTTGGTATGATGCATAAAACTTATGTACCATAGAAAGGCTATAAGAATCGAGTGGTCTATTCATCAATTCTATCTCATATCGATAAAAGGACACCTGGAATTATGGTAATTTTCTTAGTCTCGATAGATCAATCCTTTGCTCCTTATAGATAAGTCTCTTAGGCCTACCAATATTTGAGATATGATTGTCTATATCATAAAATTCCCGCATATCCTCTACACGCCACCTTGAAGGTATCTCCGTAGCATGTATGGGTACAGGACTCAACCACTGCTATATTGATGCATCATGAGAAGCCTTCTCTATACCCTCCTCAGATTGGGGTATATCTGACTTTTGTACATGTGTGGTAGTACCCTCCTCAAACTAGGGTACCACTGATGACTCCTCCTTCTCAACATCCTTAGATGTATCCTGGGACCCCTTCTCAGACTGGGAATCCTGAGTTGCATCCTGCGGAGTAGACTAAGAATTTTTCTCCTTCCCCTCTTCATCATTATCTGGTGGAAAAGTATGTGGGGGTGATTTCTGCACTGACTTCATCTGGGGTCGGGTTGCAATTGCTTGTGCATCTTAGCGCATCTGCCTTCTAGTAACTCTGCATGTCACCACTAATGTAGTGTCTCAATTTTGATGCATCAGGTACTCCTCTACTGAACCACTAGGCTTGAGAGACTCTACCCATTTCCTTAATGTATCGACCTTCTTCCTCTTATCAGCTTTATGTGCCATATGTACCTGGTTCGTATGGAACTTATGACCATAATGGGTTGGTCATATAATACCCTTACCTAGAAATCCATGAATGTAGCATTATTCCCATATTATAGGCAAGTCCATAAGCTAAAACCTACAAATAAAAAATAACAAAAATGTGAACACTAATACAGAGGGTTGCCTCCCACTCACCGCTTGATTTAACGTCGTGGCATGATGTGACTGTGTTGGTTACTTAGACTTCACCAATAAGTCCATGTGTTACCTTCCAAGCAGCGCTTGATTTAATGTTGTGGCATGACAGAGGTATCTTGATTACTCATAATTCATCAAGTTACCAAGAGGAGTGCCCTCTACGGTCATTAATATAATTGATCACCGACACCACCCTCATGTCGGTAGGCCGCTTCATTTATTTTTGTATGTTGAATGTGGCCTCCTCATCATTGACTCTGAATTTCAACTCTCTTTTCTATATGTCAACCATTGTTCTACCGTGGCAATAAATGGTCTCCCCAATATAATGGGAATCTCAGTATCAACCTCACAGTCCAAAATGACAAAGTCAACTAGGAAGATGAAATTTTCCACTCTCACTATCACATCAAAAGAGATTCCTATAGGTTTCTTTATCATGCAGTCAACCACCAATAGCCGCATTAGAGTTGGTTTCAGAGGGTTCAAACCCAATTGCTTAAATATGATCATTGACATCAAACTAATGTAGGCTCCTAAGTCACACAAGACTCTAGCAAATCGGGATGACATAATACTGCATGGTATAGTGAATTATCTGGGATCACCCTTTTTATGCGCCAAAGACCTAGTCGTGATTGCACTGCAGTGGTGTACACAATCAAAATCCTCAATTGTTGCTCTTTTCTTCCTTGTGATCAACTATTTCATAAACCTGATATATCTAAGCATCTGCTCCAATGCCTCGAGAAAAGGAATATTCATGCTCAACTCTTTTAGCATCTTAATAAATCACTTAAATTTTCCTTTCTCTCATTTTTGCTTCAATCGGTAAGGAAAAGGTGTGGGCAGTCTTAGAATTTTTATTATTTACTACTCAATAATCGGACCCTTACTTTTTTATTAGCAACTATATTATTTCCACCTGTTTCCTTTTCTGGTTCCACAACAGGTGTCTCCTCAAAATCAGCTTCCACAGCAGGCAATGGGGGATCCATAGTAGTAATACCACTCTTCATGGTAATGTCAAGAACATGACTGATAATGCTCAACTCACTCCCATGTTTGAGAGGTGTTGCGGTCGTTGCCAATAACACAACTCATGTTGGGGTCAAATCCTATAGGTGTTCTAATTACTAAAAGGCTATCCGAGGTGTAGACAAACACAACATGTAATATAAAGTGGGGGGAATTAGTTTGAAATTTATTAGTAACAATCTTTGGTTGACAGCACACTAGTTAAGCACTTTTGATTTAGAATCAAGATTTGAGAATATCTTGGGATTATGTCTACCTAAAGGTAAGGACTGCAAGAGTTGTTGAGAGTTTATCATTAAACTTAGTTGTTAAGTAAAAGATAGGCTAGGTTGAAGGTCTTTGTGGTTAGTCTTTCAACAAAACCACAATGATTTTACCCATCGGCTCTTTCAAGAACCTAACAAGTGTCCAATTCATAATCACCCAAATCCTCAACCGAGCATCCCAATTTCTAGGATGATGCCCTTGGCACGATTCACATTCTAAACACACTTATTTCTAAGATTAAAAAAGGTAGTAAACCATAGGCTTGATTGTCCACCATTGCCTTGTCACCCTACAACCCTGTTTCAAGGATGGTATGAGTTCCCACGGCCACTTTCTTCCCTTTTTCAAGGATAATAAAGGGTTTCTAGACTTTTAGATTTTCACACATCAAACCCATTTGGAGATATGGGGTTTTCACCCACAAATTCCAACTATTAAGCTCAAGCAATGGTGGAATCCATAGTCAACAACTAAAAATCATGCAAACCCATCAACACCCACACACAAATACACTTTAGTTCAACATAATCCCAAGACAAATGAAATTAGCTACTCATAAAATAAGGATGAAAAATTATACCAAAATATTCTTCCATGGCATCCAAAATAATAGAACGTGAAAATAATGTTCACTTCCACACTTCAATTACACCACCTTCTTCTTGGAATAATAAGTACAATGAAAACACATGAAATTTTTTTTCCTCAAATTCTAAGGTTTCTTCTCTTTTTCTCTCAATCCTTCCTTTTAATCTTTTGCATCATGCCCTAGGAAAAAGAACTTAGGTCTTCTCTAGGAATTTTGAATCATCCCTGCAAATTTATCGAAACAACCTGGCTTGTTGATCTCGCTAGGATGCGGTCGCGGAGTTTTGTCTGTGATCGCGCCTACCAGAGCTACGTTTAGAGATAAGCGATCGTTGTATGTTGAGCTTATTGATAGGAAACGATCGTGTTCCAAAGACTGCGATCACGATACCTGAAGCTATATCTATTCTCTATTCAACTAACAATGATCACGGGCCTTAGGCCATGACTGCGGTAACTGAGGCCATGTCTGCTCCAGGTCTTCAATTGCACTTTCTTGCTTTCTTTTGATCATTTCAAGCTCCAATCCACATCTTTCTATCTCATCAGCTCTATACCTACAAAGTATGGATCTTAGTGCATTTGATCACAATTATATCTCATTTATTAATTCAAAACAAGGTAATGTGCACGAATATTTAGTGCAAATGAGTGGTAAAAATATCACTTATCAACACCCCAAACTTAAAGCTTTTGTTTTTCCTTAAGCAACACTACCTCTTACCATGAGCCATAATTATCTATGCCCAAACTTCATGCCTTAAAGATCACAATGACTTTAACCTTAGTCACTACCAAAAGTAGTTCATTGCACATATACTAAGGTAATTTCCACTACACCCCTCATCATGAAATGCCATATCTAAGGGTACACAAGACTTCAAAGAGAAACAAAGCAACAAAAACAATACTCTAGAAGTGACTCCCTTTTAACCATAACTAAGTTGTACTCCACTTGCCTCATTGTTCGGGAGGTGACGAAATCACCCATCTCGACTTTTTTCACATGTCATCCTCACAAGAATAAGAAATCCACACACCAAGCTAACAAATATGCAACAAGAAATTTTAAGTGCAAAACCTTTCTCCCTCACAAAATAAATCTCTATGAAACAAGTTTCATACCATAGACTTGCCCCTATTTTCAATTGCCACTACAAAGAAAGTAAACAGTCGGAGATCTCAAAAGACATTCTAAGCTTGTAACATAGGTTCGGGCTAGGGTAGGATATCATATGGTACAATATGGCTACACCCTTCCTTGAACATCTACATCACACTATTTAATCCGTCTTTTTTACTATGGGCCGCTCCTATTTGTTTTCTCTCTTTCCTCATGCCTATTTTTCGCTTCCATTGTTCACCACTTTTCTTTCATTTCTTTTTCTTGCAGCTTTCATGAAATTCATTCCTTTGTCGGATCCTTTCTTTTTCTATTCATTTGTTTTCAATGCTAAGGCATATTAGGCATTTCACTTTCGACTTTGTGGCCCCAAACTTACTTCCATCAATCTTTACCACCCCCAACTTAGGATTTTAGAATTAAGTTGCATTTTTAAGTTCAAGGAGGGTATAGTTTAACAGAGGAAAAAAAAAGATTCATGGTTTGTAATGAGTTTGCCAAAAAGAGGTCCAAAGGCTCAAAGTGGGTAACTAGGGATTAACTTATGCACTGGTAGGCTTTTTAGGCTAGAGTGGGCTCCGAAATCATAATGATGGCCTAAGATCATTTCTCCAACCAACTAAATTCAAAATTAGCTTTGAAAGACTAATGGGACAAGTTCTAGATAACACAAGTATACAAAAGAAATATGTATATAGCTCACCACACATGACATACAAAATTTTCCAAGGGACTCCAAATGTCCCTTCTAATAGAGACAAAATTGGAGTATCTATTTCTATTTACAAGTCAAAATTTATGGAGCCACAGAAAAAAGAAAGTTTTGTTACAAAATTGCTTACGTCCATGCCCTTAGTTTTTGAAAAATTTTGGATGGAGGGGGTTGTTCACTTTACATAAGCACCACGTAATTTACCATACATGGTATCAATCGAAGCTTTAGTCTTATCTTTTGGCTCAAAACGAGCACACCAACCATATGTTGATCCTAAATTATCAATGCCACAGGTACTAAGACTTCTCTTGCATTGACCTTGATACCACGGGTACTTAAAATTCCCCAGAATTGATATCTCAAGACCCAAACATGATGCTTTACCCTTAAGAATGTTGTCACTCAATCTATCATAGGGTAAAGTTCGTCTATAGCTTAAGAAAACCACGGTAGCCTTGCCGCACCCCTACCATAAAGACCTAAAGTACCCTCACTAAAGTGAATGTAAGAAGCAAAAGGGTTGAGAAAGGCTCCCATAAATATTAGGTAGTCCAGGAGTGAGATGTCGCAATTGCACCAGCAGAACCGCGATCGCTCACCCACGATTGCAGTCTATTCACTGTGATCGTGGTAACTGAGATCAAACTCCCTTATTTTTGTTCTGTTTTTTATTTCACACACAGCTGTCAGTTTTCTAGCTCTGGTCCCCTATTTTTCTGGGCACACCACTTATGTTAAAAGACCTATAAAACACTAAAACAAATACTAAATGTTTCAAAGAATGGGTTGCCTTCCACCAACCGCCTAATTTAACATCGTAACACGACTCTTCTTTTTAACCATATGGCATCCTTGAAATGAACAAACTCCACCTTGGCCACCATAGGAATATTTGCATTGTAGTATTTCACCCTTTGACTATTGACTACAAATTTCTTTCCTTCATGATCATCCAATTCAACGGCACCACTTGGATGGATGTTAGAAATCATAAATGGTCCTGACCATTTCGAGCGGGAGCTTCCCTGCAAAGTGTTTCAAGCACGAATTTTAGAGGAGTACATTCTCTCCAACATGAAGTTCTCATCTTAATATTCAAGCATTATGCCATTACTTTATTTTCTACTTATACAATGCCGAACTCTCATAAGCCTTTAGTCAACAATCCTCCATCTCGTGGAGTTTTATGACCCGTACCTCAGAGGCTTCTCCCCAATTCATGTTCAACTTTTTCAAAGCTTACAACGTCTTATGCTCAAGCTTGAAGGGTAGACAACATGCCTTTCCAAACACCAATTGGTAGGGAGACATTCCAATTGGGGTTTTGTAGGCCATTATATAGGCCCAAAGTGCTTTATCAAGTTGCCTTACCCAATTAGTGCGACCTATATTCACTGTCTTTTCAAATATTGCCTTGATTTATTAATTTGAGACATCCACTTGACCACTCGTTTGGGCGTGATGTGGAGTGGAGACTTTGTGCTTAACCCCATATTTATCAAGGATATCCCCAAACACGCGATTACAAAAATATAATATGCCATCACTAATGATGGCGTGAGGTGTTCCGAACCTAGTGAAAATGTGCTTTCTCAGAAATAAAGTAACATATTTTCTCTCATTAGTAGAGAGTGCGACAACTTCCACCCATTTAGAGACATAATCAACTACCACCAATATGTATTTATTCCCAAATGATCTTACAAAAGGACCCATAAAATCAACTCCCCATATATCAAAGAGCTTTACTTCAAGGTTTATCATGAGGGGCATCTCGTGCCTTCTGGAATTACCACCATGCATTTGGCATTGGTGGCATGATTTTACCCTTTCAATGGCGTCTCTATGCATGGATCTCTAATAAAATCCATATTGGAGGATTTTGGCGGTGGTACAGATTCCTCTATGCTAACCATTATAAGGCAAAGAGTGACAAGCTTCCAAGAAATCATTTATTTCAATATCCATTACACACCACCTAATAACACCATCAACATACTCCCAAAAAATGGTTTGTCCCAAAAGTATCGGTTTGCATTAAACAAAAATTGTTTCTTTTGATGTCAGCTCAGCCCCTCGGGGAGTACACCACTCGCTACATAGTTGGCAAAGTCGGCATACCATGGTGTATTATTTTCCACAATGGACATTACCAATTCATCGGTTTAGGCATCATAAATTTCTATCTCCCCATTCTTATCATTGTTGCCTTTAAGGCGTGAAAGATGATTGGCCACTTGATTCCCACACTCATTTTGGTCTTCTACCTCAAAATTAAATTCTTGTAAGAGAAAAATCCACCTAATTAGGCATGGTTTTGCTTCTTTCTTGTCCATGAGGTACTTAAGGGTGGAATGATCTGTATGTACCACTACTCTCGTTCCTAACAAATAGACATAAAATTTTTTAAAGGCATAGACAACCGCCAACAATTCTTGCTCAGTGATGGTGTAGCTGTGTTGGGCATCAGTCAAGTTTTTTCTTGGATAGTAGATATGATGAAAGAGTTTTTTCTTGCATTTTCCTAACCACTTGCGACATACATTACTTCAAATGAGGATGACCAATCCGAGGCCATAATAATAGAGGCCGAAATGAGCAATTCCTTAAGATGTTCAAAATCTTTCAAACATGCCTCATCAAAGTTGAATTTAGATTTTTTTCTAGAAGTTTACACATTGAGTGAGCTATCTTGGAAATATCCTTGATAAGGTAGAACCCGACTTGACCAAGAAAAATCTTAACACCCTTTATGGAAATAGGAGGTGAAAGCTTGGAAATTTCCTCAACCTTGGCTTGATCAACTAGAATGCCCTTTCCTAATATCTTGTGTCCTACAACAATGCCTTCTTTGACTATAAAATGACACTTTTTCTCAATTCAAAACAAGGTTTTTCTCCACGCATCTTTCAAGCACCTTGCTCAAATGCTCAAGGAATGACTTTAAATATTTCCCCGCAACCGGGAAGTCGTCCATAAACACTTCCATAGATTCTTCAACCATATCAACGAATATTAACAACATGCAACATTAAAAGGTTGTTGGGGCATCGTACAACCCAAAAGGCATTCGCGTGAATGCAAATATTCCATATGGGCAAGTGAATGTTGTCTTTTCTTGATCCTCCAGGGCAATAAAAATTTGATTATACCATGAGTAACCATCCAAGAAATAATACCATCCTCTCCCTGCTAATCTATCTAGCATTTGATCCATGAAAGGCATCGAAAAATGGTCTTTCTTAGTCTATGAGTTTAATATTTGGTAGTCCATGCACACCTGCCAATCAGTGACTGGTCGAACAGGAATGAGATCATTCTTTTCATTTTCAACTATCATGATGCCACCCTTTTTCGGGACATATTGTACTTGGCTTACCCAAGTGTTATCAGATATAGGATATATCAGTCCTGCATCAAGCCACTTGATAATTTCCTTCTTTACCACCTCTTGCATAGGTTGATCGAATCTTCTTTGATGTTCCACAATTGGTATATGATCTTACTTGAGTTTAATTTTGTGAGAACAAATACTGGGAGCTATTCCAATGGCCCGAATGGATTTTTTACCACCAACTTCAATGCTTCTACTTGAGAGGAGTCGAGGTCACTTGCAATGATGATTGGTAATGTATCACCCTCCACCAAGAATAAGTATTAGAGATGGGGTGGGAAGGGACTCAATTTAACCTTTGGAGGTCAAGGATGGAAGGTTTTGCGAGTACGCTCTAACAATTTTTAGATCAAGGTCCAACTTTACCGGGTTCTTAGTGTGAAATCTAAGCCCCGTTAAAGATGCAACCACCTCATCATATTCTTGCACTTCATCCCTCTTACAATTTCATAAGACTCTTACTAAAGGATCATCTAACAAGCTCACATCAACATGGTTGGTCAGTTCCCCATCAATAATATCAATCACCGAGATGACTTGCAAGTCCATAGGTTATTTTATGGATTTGCATACATTGAAGGACACCTCCTCATTATTCATCCAAAATTTCATCTCTCCAAATTCCACATCCACCAAAGCTTTTTCGGAAGCTAAAAATAGTCTACCAAGGATAATAGGGACTTCCGCATCCATCGTACAATCTAAAATAACAAAGTCAGCCAAAAAGATGAACCATTCCACTTTTACTAGTACATCATGGAGAACATCCATTATATTTTTGATGCATAGATCGGACAAAATCAACTTCATTTTGGTAGGTTTTGGCTTCCCCAATCCAAGCTTGTAGAATATGGCATAAGGCATTATATTTACACTTGCTTCGAGATCACACAATGCTTTTGCAAACTTGAACAAGCCAATAGTGCATGGAATTGTAAAAGCATCAGGTGTTTCTTATTCTTCACATAGGTGCTTGTTATGACGGCACCACAATGATGAGTTACCTCAATTATTTTTTCCTCCACAAGTTTCTTTTTAGAGATCAAATCCTTCATAAATTTAGCATACCCCGACATATCTTGCAAGGCCTCAATAAGAGAAATATTGATAGATAGGGTACTAAATTTATTGAAGAAATTATTAAACTTTGTATGCACTCCCTTTCTCAAGGACCATTTAGGGTAAGGAGGGAGGATGGGTATAGATAGCATATGGATAATTTGACAATCGTTAACTATTGGCTTTCCTATCATGAGCTCAATTATCTTTGGCTCTTCATCATTGGAATTTTTCCTCGTTGATTTTGTTTTCTCCAAATTTTGTGTTTCTTCACTTTGCCTTTCCATGAGATACTTTGATATTTGGATCACTTTTGACTCTAGTTGTTGAATGGAAGTTGAGTGGGACGTCACCGTTTAGTAGAGCATAGAGAAATCACTTCGTATCTCATTTACCATTTCTCCAGTCTTTTCAACACTAATTAAGATCTATGCCAATGTATTTCTATTGATTTCCTCTTTCCTTGTGCATTGTGCCACACCTATGCTTTCTCGGTTCCAACCTTGATTTCCATCTTGTCCTTTAGAGGAAAGATTGAAATCCTCTGAGCTCTTAGGGACAACATCTAAATTGCCACCATTTGCCTCTTCCTCCGCACATTCACATGGTTTAATTTCTCTTGCACTTATCATCCTTACACTTTCAATTAGTTCTCCTACTATATAATTGACGAGGAGTTTGAGATATGATATCACTTTGACCATATTTTCCTTTTTCTCTCCTTCTTCTCTCTTTTTATCTTAGAACACAAAGGATGATGAGGGAGCACCCATAGCTGCCTCATCATCCTTTATGTCCTAAACTCTACACAATATTTTCACTTGGTCCCAGACTTTTGTCTCAACTTCATAGGATGTGTTAATGAATGATCCACCTATTGCATTATCTAATATGGCCTTATTTATTTGATCTAATTCCCTATAAAAGATTTGGAAATGCATCCTCTCTGGTATCTCATTGTTGGGGTATTTTAAAAGTGTCTCCTTGAATCTTCACCAAGCATAATACCACAGTTCTTCATGGTATTGGCGAAAATTAACCATCTCATCCCATAATTTCAACATCTGAGAATGTGGGAAGTATTGACTTAAGAAGTCCTCCATAAGATTTTCCCATGAAGTAATGGATCCGGCAGATAATGATTTTAGCCATATCACCTATTTTTCCGTTAGAGAGAATGGGAAAAAACGTAGTCGGATAGACTCTTGGGATATATGTGCAATATTTAATGAAGGATAAACTTCCACAAAACCCTTCAAGTGTGTATTCGGGTCCTCGTGGGCTTTTCCCCCAAAAATCCCCTTTAAATGGAGGAATTGCATCATTACACTTGTGACATAGAATACTTCATGCTTCTCGGTGGGGTGGGTGGGTGGGGGAATATGAATAGCACTCTCATGATCTTCAAAACCAAGATAGTCCAAGTCCTCTTGACTCATGATTATGTGGAAACAAGAATGCTAACCTATTAAAATAACAAAAACAATAATGAAATTAAATCACACTCACCACAGGTACACCCAAGTAACAATCACACTGCACAAGCAAAATCTATATTCCACTCTTTGGCAATGATGATATTTTGATAACGCTCAAATCACTCTCATGTTTGAAGGGTAAGGCGGCCGTTGTCAATAACCCAACTCGCGTTGGGGTTGAATCCACAAAGAGCAAAGTATAAATTTCAAATCCTATGGTTGTTCTAATTAGTAAAGGGTTACCCAAGGTGCAGGCAAATATAACATGTAATTTAAAGTGGGGGAAACTAGTTTGAAATTGATTAGTAACAATCTTTGGTTGACAATATAGTAATTTAGAATCAAGATTTAAGAATATCTTGGGATTATGTCTACCTAAAGGTAAGGACTGCATGAGTTTTTGAGAGTTTATCATGAAAATTAGTTGTTAAGTAAAAGATAGGCTAGGTCGAAGGTCTTTTTGGTTAGTATTTCAACAAAACCACAAGTATTTCACCCATTGTCTCTTTCAAGCACCTAACAAGTGTGCAATTCAAAATCACCCAAAACCTCAATAGGGCATCCCTATTTCTAGGATTATGCCCTTGTCATGATTAACATTCCAATCACACTTATTTCTATGATTGGAAAAGGTAGTGAAACATAGGCTTGATTTTCCACCATTTCCTTGTCACCTTATAACCTTCTTTTAAGGATGCTATGAGTTCCCATGATTTCACCTTCATCACTCTTTCAAGAATGATAAAGGGTTTATAGAGTTTGACGTTCATATCAAACCCATTTGAAGATTTGAGGTTTTCACCCACAAATTCCAACTATTAAGATCAAGCAATGGTGGAATCGATAATCAACAAATAAAAGTCATGCAAACCCATCAACACCCACACCCAAATACACTTAGTTCAACATAATTCCAAGACAAATGAAATTAGTTACTTATAAACTAAGGAGGAAAAGTTATACCAAATAATTCTTCCATGGAATCCATAATAATAGAAAGTGAAAATAATATTCATTTCCACATTTCAATTTCACCAACTTCTTCTTGGAATAATAAGTACAATGAAAATACAAGAATTTTTTTCTCATATTCTAGGGTTTCTTCTCTTTTTTTTTTCTCTTAATCCTCCCTTCTAATCTCTTGAATCATGCCCTAGGAAAAAGAATTTATGTATTCTCTAGGAAATTTAAATCAACCCTACCAATTTACCAAAATACCCTGGCTTGTTAATCCCGCTAAGCCGCGGTCGCAGAGCTTTGACTACAATCGCTCTTATCACAGTCGCATCTAGAGACGTGGGATCACGATATGTTGACCTTCTTGATTGGCCACGATAGTGTTCCAAATATTGCAATCATGGTACCTGAAGATATATCTATTCTCTTCTCAACTAACAATAATTAGGCTCGCGACCACGGTACCTGAGGCCATGTCTGCTCCAGGTCTTTAGCTACACTTTCTTTCTTTTTTTTGATCATTTCAAGCTCCAATCCATATCTTTCTATCTCATAAACTCTATACCTACAAAGTGTGGATATTAGTGCATTTCATCATAATTATGCCTCATTTATTCATTCAAAATAAGGTAATGTTCACTAATGTTTAGTGCGAATGCGTGGTAAAATTACCACTCGTCAACGACCATTATTTTTCAAATTCTATAAAGTGTTTCTCAGAAAGGTACCTGTCTTCCTCTGGTTCAAAGTTTTAGGCATCTTCCCAAACTTGTGCTCCAACTGCTTGATAGCAGTTGCATGAGATTCAACCTTTTGGGTCAACCCTGAAATGTCGGCCTTAATCTTCTTAAGAATGATCTCTTTATTTTCTTGACCCTTTACTAGCTTATCCAATATCTCTTCTATTCTTGATTTTGTATCTCGTCTGTCAGGTGGAATATAACTATCTCCCTTCTCTCTATAGTCATCCTTTTTTCTCCAGTCATCATCTCACTCTCTATTATGCTCTGTATCTGTTGTAGTAGTTTTGACCTTGATTCCCTTGGTCTTGGTCTTAAAAAC
The DNA here is from genome assembly GCF_002878395.1 of Capsicum annuum. Lineage (NCBI taxonomy): Eukaryota > Viridiplantae > Streptophyta > Magnoliopsida > Solanales > Solanaceae > Capsicum > Capsicum annuum. The sequence goes on along the minus strand of NC_061122.1, from coordinate 120,711,022 downwards.
CCATAAATTGATGATCTCGATAATTTGTTTCCATCTCTAATTCTGAATCATAAGCTTTGGAAGCTGACCCCTATACTGCTACTGCATTTACTTTCTCAAAAGTCATTGCTGCAGGCTGCTTTGCTAGTACCCCTAGATCAGTTCATAGCAGTTCAATTTCTTGCACTATTGAATCATCAGCTACTTTTTGGTCGTAAAAAACACCAATAGCATATGTGTCAGATCCCCTCTCAGCCTCTCGAGTTTGCCACCCTCAGTTAGTGAGTGAAATATAATCTAGCATCTCTGCTCCCAATGTAGTCTCATAAAAGATCCTCCAGATATGGTGTCTACCATAGCTCTAGAGCTGATGGTCAAGGCTTGGTAAAATATCTCTAATAAGCTCATCCCTGACAACCAATGACTGGGCACCATACTTATCTTCTTCTTAAACCTAAACTATGCCTCGTACATAGATTATGACTGCAACTACCTGACATTATAGATCTTTTCCATAAGATGCAACATCTTGGATAGAGGAAATAATTTGTTTGAGAATTGCCTATGCAACTCATTCCATGTAGCGATAGAGCCTCTTGGCAGTTCCCCTAACCATAAAGATGCTTCTTCTATAAGTGAGAAGGGGAACATCCTCAGTCTAAGCTCTTCCTGATTCATCCCTGGATTTGTATATGAACTGCAAATCTTGATAAAATTAGGAAGGTACAAATTTGCATCATCTGTAGGCAGACCCACAAATACACCCTTTAGATTTAAGAGCTCATTGCGCTCGTTATGTCAACCTTGATGCCTAGGGGTAAAACAAGAGGTATAAAGGCTTCATGTATCCCTGATCTTCTTTATCATCTATATATGGCTGCACATACTGGTATGCTTAGATCACTTAAAACAAGCACCTCTCGCCCTATTCTAATTTCCAATGAGTGCTGCTTGGCGGTCTATTTTTTTGTCTCTACTCAGCTAGCTCTGCCTCCCAAGCTACCCGCTGAGCTTCATCTGTTGTCCCTCTCTCGTTCTCAACTTAAGATAAAAGTTAAACGATCTATCGATCAACAATATCTTGTAATTCTTTAGGATGAGGAGGAGGTATAACATCACGAACCCCTTTAGGATTTTCATCTCTTTTTTGTTCCACCATCCTAGTAGGTGTTTGTAGGATCCTCTTTAGATTCGAATTCACTGGGAGTACGGGATTGACTTTTCTCCATGTGATAGGCATACAACAACGTATGGCCAACTAAGAATAAACAGAAAAACAAAACCCAAAAACTGCAACAACTTTAAATCACAAATCAACACCACAATCTCTGACTATATTGCCAAAATTTGGTGACGTCCAAGCTACACCTCCTCTCAAAATATGACATGGTCGCTTCCAAATATAGTAACCCAACAAAGGTTGGGGTCAAATTCCAAGGGAATACATGGACTCACAGCTCTCTGTTGTTGTAATCAATAGGTAGAACTATAAAAGTAAATAAGGGGTTTTGAGTATCAACGTCGAACAAGTTAAAAATATCAACTTTGGCTGTAATTAGTCATAAGTGAACACTAGAATTGTGTTCCCCCTGGCTTCTTAACTCTATAGGATTATCGTGCCATGTTGAACCAACCCGATACCTTGCATGCAGAATTGATAAGTTATGTAATTCGATGGTCTTTTGGATGAGTAGAAGGATTTCACCCTTTACCTTTTGAGTCTCAGCATGTCGCTTTACTAACCCTTATCTTGATCCCAGTAAACCATTAAATTTTAACTCTCTAGTTATTAGATAATATCTAACCATCTTACGTATATAATACATAGAAGCGTGGATCGATAGCTAAACTCCAAATTACTATTATCCTTATCTTTTTTTATTTACTACCCCTCTTTTGGATTAATTATCAAAAATCTAAGCGGGGTCCTAATGTGTGCACCCATTAAAAAACTATTATATTGAAGATAAAGCAATACATGCAAGGGTATTAGTTCAGAAGAACAATAGCACTTCTCCTACTTCGTCAATCTACCTGGGTTTCCACAACCCTAGCTATGGGGTTTTAGCTGCCCATGCTTGAGAAGTAATCAACATCATTCATGATTAAAAGCATAGATGAAATCACAATTATAAGAAGTAGAAAAATCTACAATCGCAGCTGAATTAATTAATTGAAGTTAACATACGAGAATCCCAAGATCAAAATCTAATCTTGGAATCAAAATATGTTTATGAATATCAAAAGTGTGTTACTCTTACTAAAAACAAATAAAGGGTATTTATAGTACATCAGGAAATCCAAAAATCAAAGCCCAAATGAAATAGGAGAAAACAGGGTTGGTGGCAACTTATGGTCTCCACTTATGCCCTGACCCTGGGCACAGGTAGCACTTGCGTCCTATATGGTGGGTGCAAGTAGCTATCGCAAGTGCCAGAACCAAAAATCCTATTGGTTAGCTCTCGAGATTTTGGACTTCTAGCACTTGCTTTGCCCACATACGCTCCATAATTTCTACTTGCGATCCACATGTTGACTTAGCAAGTGTCGGGAATCATCTTTTCAGCTCTTCTTCAACTCCCGAATATCATTTGATCATGAACAATCCAGAAAGTGTCCTGAACATCCATAATTGCTCTAATAAGAAGCCAAAAATACCTTTTTTATCATTTTGATTAACTTAGCTTCCAAAACATGATTTCCGAAAAAAAAACCTAAAACACATCATATCTAACAAAAAACCTCAGAAACTTACATATTTTACTTGTTTTAAGCATTGAAAGTGCTATATTTCTGTAGCGTAAGATCTACCTATTGGATATAAACAACCAATTTCGATATGTCTATATCATTATTCAACATGGTATCCTTATACACTAACGCCAAATCATGGGACAAACTAGAAGCAAACTTCCTCATTTGGGACCTTATATTAGATACCAATTTTTGGGCATAACGTCCCAACTACTGAAACTTCAGAGCATACCACTTCACACTTGTCTTACCTTGCTTTAAGTTCACAAATTTTTCTACCTTACCTTACTTCAACTCTTGATAAAAGAATGATCAAGAAAAGCACCTGAAAAGTCACCCCTCACCGATGGTTTAACATCATCACCCCTTATTGCTTCCAACTCCTTATACCACTAGTAAGCCACGTCCTTCAACTAATAGGCATCAAACTTCACACCCTCCAAATCAGTAGCATGCATAACCCTAAAAATCTTCTCCATCTCATCAGTGAACCCTTGAGGTTCCTCCTCAACATTAGAGCCTATAAAGGTTGAGGGACTCAACCTCATAAACTGGACAACCCAAGAGACCTCAGATGAACTAACAACAAAATCAACATGATCAGACCCACGAAACTATAATGCCACCAACTGAGTAAGCATATTAATAGATTGACGGAACTTTGCATTAGAGATATCTCTATAAGGTGTATGAGCATAGGTGTCACCATCTAGAGAAGCCCGATAAGGAATAGTAGGGACCATTAGAACCCTGCGTGGAGTGGTATAGTTGGGAGTTGGGACACTAGACCAGATCAATACTCTATAAAGAAGGCGAGTTCCTCCATATTACCTAGGTTAGATAGAATTTTTACAACCATCAGATCTTTGAGAAGGCATAATTTGAAATGCGAGTAAGCTAGGAATTAGAGAAGTTTAATAGCACTAGACTCTACTGCCCAAAAATAGAACATAAGAAAGGGAAACATTCCTAAATGCCTCATAGACACACCCTTATAAGTGTCGCATGCTGCACACCCCTAAAAGGGACTCTACTCAACATGGATTTCAGACACCCAACGACCCTAAATCATCTTCTGATACCGTACTTGTAACAACTCGAACTAGCTCCTAGTCATGACGGATATCTCAAGACTACCATGGGTCAGAGACAACCCCCTTAGCCTAACAGCTAGAACACAATAAAAGAATACAACGTAATCTAACCAAACATGATAATATGAAGAATAGATAAACCAACTGAAACTAAGAGTCAAAACAACAACCAAACCACACTTGTCCACAAAAGCCTCTAAAACTCGAAATACTAACTAAGTGGGACATGCCCCCAACTATGAAAAAAAGAATACAAAATAAAATATTATGATAATAAAGAAACCAGACATATGATCGGGCCTTTCGAAAGATAGAGGCTTACCACTTCACAACAGATCTACAGGAATACCAAATTACATAATGTTGTACAGGAGTAGCAAAATTTCCTTTGGACCCTACATCATCAAATAAGGTAGAGTTCAAGGATGACCAACAGGGCAAGCATTGACATGTAACTCAGGTAAAGTGATACTATAATGCAGTAACCAAAATAAAGTCATAAAACATATACATCACATAAGGACAAGGGTCATGAACATGAGAATTTAACATATTAACTTGAACTGTATAGCTTGCTTTATACTAAAGGCATCCATGGGCTATATGGGTCCAGCTCTCCCTGATGGAAGGGCCCGAGTGTGTGTTAGCCATGAACCAAGGAAAAACTAGAGAAAATCCTAGAGATACCAAGCCAATAACTCTCCCAAAATATGTATATAATGTGTGCACCAAACAAACAGTCACATGGACCACAACGCCAGAAAATGTGGTTTCTAGTGTTGATCCCCTAGGACCTACACCTTTACGTTGAGCTACATAATTCCCTTTATGCCAAAATTAAAACAATTTGCACATAAACCAGGCATTAACCTAGGATTTATTCATTAAGGAACTTACCACTTGGTTTCATCATACCAATAAGCTTGCAAGCTATTTCAGTTATGCCAAACTAGTCCATATAACCAAACTGATTCCTAAGTTCCATTTAAAATCCAAAACTAAGGCCATCCAAAACCATATTCATTCACTAATCCTTTAATGAAATGCAAAGGTATTCAAAATACAAGTTAAACTATGCAATTATCCATATTCAAAATCAAGTTTACATAGTAGGTTAAGGTTAATGCCATTCAAAGCCAACAATTCATCAATTTGGGGAAACCTCTATCCCACGTTCTAACTATTATAATAATCCATCAATTAAGTTCCAAAAACCACAAATCAAAGCATGAATAATCTATTTAAACCATGGGAAAATCAATTAAATTAGTCACAATCAAAACCCCTTAATCCAATTTCAAACCCATCAAGTAAAACACATGAATATTGAGTAAATGGATGCCACAATGTAAAAACAAGTTAGGGATGAGCAACATGCCTAAAATATAGAAAGAGAATGCAAAGTTTAGAGCTTGAATCGTGAATTCTCTACAAAAAAATAAAATTTTCTTGGGTTTAGAGTTAGAGAGAAAATGGATGGTGTTAGATCTTTTATAACTGAAAGAAAAAGGCCAATTGGGTGTTTAAAAGCCATACATAGGGTAAACAGACCAAAATCACCTCAACCTAAAAGAAAAAATAGATGAAATTAACATAGGAGCGTGGCACGCCCTTATTGTGGAGGGTAGCCTCCATGCCACACGCTTATCATGGAAGCTAACCTCTATGGCATGCCACTATCATGGAGGCTTACTACCTCAGAGTCCTAAAATGACCTTAACCCCCTTTCAAAAATTTTGAAACCTTCCCAAAATGCCCTTTTAACATCCTAAACATCATTCAAGTCCAAAATTAACATTATTCATGTGGAAGGGTTAAAATAAAATGATTAAAATCCTACAGGGTCTTAGAATAAGAGAAAGTAGTCCACCTAATTAACCTTAAAGTCAATAAATTTTATGGGGTCTTACAATAAAGGCAAGTGATCTGCCTAATTAACTTTCAAGTTAATAACGTAGGTCCTTAGCATATCCTCCAAAGTCTGAATGGTGCGCTCTAATTTCCTGTCTGATGGAGGATGGAAAGTGGTGTTAAGATTTAATTATGTACCTAAACCTTTCTGAAAAGACCACCAAAATGGAGAAGAAAACTATGTTCCTCTATCGAATATAATAGGCATGAGAGCACCGTGTAATCTATCAATTTTATAAATTTACAACTTCACATAATACTTCCCCAAATAATTAGTTCTTATATGCATAATGTGTGCAAACTTGGCCGTCCTATCAATGTTGAACCAAATGGAATCATACTAGTTTTGGAAATATAGAAGATCGCTAACAAAGTCCATGTTAGTTGTATCCTACTTCCATATTGGTATATCTGTATCTTGGGACATTCCACTAGGCCTTAATTGTTCAACCAAAACTTGTTGCTAATTTAAACACTTACCAACAAAATTTGCAGTATCTTTTTTAATGTTATTCAAAGAATATACCTTATTTAAGTAATGATACATTTTAGTAGAGCTAGGATAAACAACACACCTAGAGACATTAACCTCGATCAAGATCCTCTCTTGCACCCCATCAATATCGAGGACACACAGTCTCTCTTGATACCACATTATACCATCTCTTTCAATTTCAAAAGCCAAGACTTTCTACTGATCAACACCTTTCCTGATTTGCATTAATATGGGATCATTTGCCTACTTCTCTTTAACTTTGGTAGACAAAAAGGATTTAGCCACTTCATAAACAATTACTTCTCCATCCCCAGAGTCTAAAAGTCGAACTCCTAAATTAGAAAGTCGATGGATCTACTTCACCAAATCCCTCTTTTCCTTATCAACATAGGAAATACTGCCCATGGACAACCAGCTAAGAGCAACAACATTAGCCTTACATGGGTGATAGTGCAAGCTCATGTCATAATCCTTCAATGACTCAAGCCACTGCCTTTATCTGTAATTCAGATCTTTTTGCATTAACACATATTGTAGACTCTTGTTGTTAGTAAAGATTTCTACATGCACCCTATATAAATAAGATACCAAATCTTAAGTGCAAATACCATATCACAAATTTAAGATCATGAGTGAGGTAATTCTTATCATAGACTTTAAGTTTCCTGGACGCATAATCCACCACCTTACCATGTTGCATAAGTACATAACTAAGTACCACCAGAGACTCATCACAATACCCTTAGTAACCACAAATAACATCAAGATAGAAGTAGTGTTAAACCGATCCTTTAACTTCTCCAAATTGCTCTCACAAGCTTCAGACCAAAGGAAATTCACCTTTTTCTCAATCAATATGGTTAGTGGAGAAACTTTAGAAGAAAACTTTCTAATAACCTCCTATAGTAACCTGTCATACTATAAGACCCCACAAAGTTCCCTCGTAGTTTGAGCCTTAGAGCATGTCGAATGAAGCATAATTTCAGCCTTAAAAAATATAGGAGTGACTCCTAAGTGAGTATCATGTTGACCATATATAATTTTCCTAATTTAAACTTTTTATCATGTGAGAAATTTGATAAGCTTTCTGTCGATATAAGATTCACCAAATCCGATACCCGGGTAAGAAGTTATGGCTAATTCAAGACCTAGTTGTAAAATGTGTCATTTTAGTGCTTGGCGCGTTGCGGAGAGGGTCGCTTTGACAATTGTCTAATTCCAGTGGAACTCCATGATATTGGCTCATCGTGCTAAGGTTCCAGGTCCCAACCAGTGGGAAAATACGATGGCTCCACATCGCGGTGATTCTCATATTACCAATTATCAATTTTCAGTGAGCCGCCGCGATAAGTGGCGCGTCGCGGTGACCCTTAAATTGGGTTCCCATTTCAATTTTTCCAGCTTCGTATAGATGTTAAAAAGGGGAATTTTGGACTTTTTCCAAGCCTATAAAACTGTGCAAACACCAAATCAAAGTCATTTTGCAAGCATCCTAGGAGGTTTTTCCTAAGTTTTCTCTCATGAAAAAACCCTAAGTATCCAAAACCTCTTCCAAGAATCTCAAGAATCCACCAATGATTTTCTAAATTGAGTCAAGATTCAAGGTTCCCAAGTCAAGAGCCTCAAGAACCCTCATTCAAGAGTACGAATAGAGTTCCAAAAGTGAGAGTTCATCCAAAGCTTCTAATTCAAGGTATGTAGGGTTTTGAAAAAGGGTAACCCTTTCACCCTTATGCCCAAAAAGCTTATTTACATCATGATTTTTTTGAAATCTATGGGGTTTTTACATGAATTTGAATTGGGGGTTTTCACCCATTATTATTGAATGTATTACCTTGATATTTCCCATAAATTGAGATTTAAATGGAATGATTTCTACATGTTTTCTTGAGTGTTTATAGCTGGGTATAAACCCCATGATTTTACTCCTTGATAAGCTAATATTTACAATATTTGAGGGGGTGAAGCATATGTCTAAATTGAGATTTTGAGATATATTGCTGAAATTCTCAGATTTCTACATGATTTATGAATCTATATGCTTTATATATTATGCTTTTGATAAGCTTTAACTTAAGATTGAACTATGGGTTAGTAATCCCTATTTGAGACTTGTGAGATTACGAACTCTTGTGCTATAAGTACCCATGTTTTGAGTATTTTGAGATGATTGAGAAATGAATTGACCTAATGGTCCGAAATCTTGAAATCCACTTTATCATATGATATTATCGATTTGATTATTGGGTTCGTGGTGAACCATGAGATTATTCTAAAAGTGTATTTTTATAGATGAGCACAGATAATATAAAGGGACTAGTCTTCGTACCGAGTGGGTAATTTACTACAATTTTTTACCATAAAACTACATGCCACCGTAGGTTGGGCCTGAGGCCGAGTTTATGATGATTATGATTGGGACCGAGGCCGAGTTTTTTTTAGTGATCACTAGACCTAGGTTATACTCCCTGGCAAGAGTATGACGCTCCTCCCCAACGTGGGGTCTCCTCCTTAGAAGGATAAAACTTTGGACTCCATGTAGCTCGCATGGTTTATGTTGGTTATGAGAACCTTCCTTGCCCTTTTTAACTTCGAAATTTGGTACTTATTTTCCCTTCCTATGAGTTATTTTCCTAAATGGTGAAATTGCAAAGTTGTTCCCTAATTAAAGTGATTCCTTGAGATGGGTTATTTCCTTAAATAAAAGTATCTTCCCTTGTTATGGTACTTTTCATAAATCTTTGAGATAAGTTATTTTCTTAAGCTAGAATACTTTTCCATTTGAGATATCATGATTTTACCTAAAGCTTGAAATGAGATAATTTCCTAAGGTGAATGAAATACCTTCAAATATGTTTCCAAGTTATATGATTCTGAATTCCAAGTATATGAGTTCTAAATAATTATGAAATATTGAGCATTGAAGAGGTTTTACTCTCCATGAGACATATGCACGAGTTGAAAGTATTGTTCAAAGTCCCTTAGCCTTTGGGTATTGAGAATAAGAGAAGATTTTGATTTTTAAGGTTAAAGAGCGATGACTCACGAGATTTGTATTGCATGCCTCATTCTACATGATTTATGATCTTTATATTTTACACTTGTTCAAGCCATGTGAGTCGTCTCATTTTGCATACATGATTTTATTGAAGAAGATTGGTACTATTTTTATACATATGTATTCACCCCCGTATACTCAGTACATTCCAAAGTGCTGATTCACATATATCTCTATGTGCTACATTGTCTTATAATGTAGGTTCAGGTGCTCAGTCCCAGCCTCATCCATGATTCTTCGAGTACCTTGCCTACGTTTTCTACAATGGTGAGTCCTCATGGTTCGAGGACCGATCTTCAGATATTTTCTGTATTTGAGAGACTATGTTTTATCTTCAGTTTATTTTGAGTTAGTTGGGGACCTATCCCAACGGCTCTCTAGTTTTTGATTCGTAGAGATTTTGTCAGACTAGTATCATACTTGTGATGTGTCGAGGGTTCGGTATTGTGGTTTTGTTGAGGTTTCTCTGTATTGTGGTTATATGGACCGAGTATCTTTCCTGTATTTCCTTTCATGTGATATGACTATTCGAGTGTTGAGTCTATTTCATCTTGAATTGAGTGTTTTTGTTTTGAAACTAGATCTAAGGGTTAGCTTGGGGCTACTTGTAGCCTTAAGCACCGTGTGACATCCCGGGACACGATTTTGGGTCGTTACACAGACCCAAGAATCTCCTAATGTCATTTGGAGTCATCGGTTTAGGAAATTTCTCCAGTTACTTCCAGACCCAAGAAACTCCTAATGTCAGTAGGATTTCTCAGTCTAGGAAATTTCTCCAATGCCTCAATATTTTGAGGATCAATCTTAATCCCTTCTCTAGAAATAATATGCCAAAGAAAAGTCACAACACTAAGCCAAAATTATCACTTGGAAAATTTGGCATACAATTCTTGATCCTTAAGAGTCTAAAGTATAATATGGAGGTGATTGACATGGTCCTCCTCACTTTTGGTGTACACAAAAATATCATTAATTAAGACTATAACGAACAAATTAAAAAATTGTCTATACACCTTATTCATAAGATCCATGAAGGTTGCAGGTGCATTAGTTAAACCAAAGGACATTACCAAAAATCCATAATAACCATATTGAGTTTAAAATATGGTTTTGGGGATATTATCTTCCCGAACCTTTAACTAATGATGACCTAAATGGAGATCTATTATTAAGAAACACCTAGCCCCCTGATGTTGATTTTAAAGGTTATCAATTTTAGGAAAAGGATAATTATTTTTCACTGTGACCTTATTTAATCGGTGGTAATCTATACACATATGGAGTGACCCATCCTTCTTTAGCTCAAAGAGTATGAGAGTACCCTAGGGTAAAACACTAGGATAGATAAAACCCTTATCAAGGAGGTTTTTCAACTGTTGTCTCAAGTTTTTTATCTCTGCAAGATCCTTTATATTTAGTGGGATGGAAATGGATTTGGTATCGAGCATAGGATTAGATCCAAATCTATCTCTCCATTAGGAAGAATTTCACAGAAGTCATCAGGGAAGACTTCAAAAAATTCATTAACTACAAGGACTGACAGTAGTAATGGACTCTTAGTGCTGGAATCCTTAACCACAACTAGATTGTACAAACAACCTTTAGATATTAGTTTACAGGATCTAATATAAGATATAAATCTTCCTTTTGGTTCCACGAAGTGTAAGACCCCACAAACTTCTCTCGTAGTTTGAGCCTTAGAGCGTGTTCAGTGGAGTGTAAATCCGACCCTAAAAGGTTGAAAAGTGTCATCCCAAGTGATAAATATTTTGATCTATGTATAATTTCCCTAATATTGCCTTGTTGTCATGTAGATCATTGAATAATATTTCCATCAATACTAATTTCATCAAAATCCAACATTGGACGATGAAGTTATGGCCATTTTACTTAAAGCAATTGGAACCACCTAGGTGCGATGGTCGGGTAGACGGACCATCGAGCTTATGATGGACCATCGCCTAGACCATCGTAAAAAAGGCAGTAACTCTTTTTTTTAGCCTAAGTATGATGTCCAGGATGATGGACCGTCGAGGCTACGATGGACCATCACTGGGACCGTTGCCGTTGAGGTAGTGTGACCTCATCTTGGCCAATGTGCAACGGACGATCCGACAGACCATCGAGTTTGTGATGGACCATCTCTAAGACCGTTGCATCGAGGCAGTGTGTTTTGTCTGAACAATGTGCGACGGACCATCACTTCGACTGTCGCAGCCCTCATTCAGTATTTTAAACTTGATTTTAAAAGGGCTTTTTGGTCCTTTTCCCACTCTTTTCAGTCCCTATTTATATTCGATCAAGGCTCACAATTTTATTATTCATACTTAACATCAAAAACTAGGGTTTTTATAAAATCAAAACGCTTATTTCTTTTTAAAGAAAAATCAAGAGAAATCAAAAAATAAAGAATCTCTCCAAGATCCTTCAAGAACGAGTTTCCTAAATTATGTAGATGTTGATTCTCGCATCCCTTTCATACAAGAAGCTCAAGAACCCTTTTCTAAATTTCAAATATCTTATGTTTATGAGTTTTCATGATTCATTTGAGTTGAAATTGATGTCTATGCTATTATTGACTTTTGGTTCATGTTTGTTTACAAGTTTTTCAAGCTTTGACCCTAGTATGTGATATTCATGTGATGTTCATGATATATCCTCTTCAAGTTTCTTGATAAGTGATTTATTCATGCCAATCAAGTGTAGAAATTGTTAAATAGGCAAAGCATGCTCCCCATATGGTTGATAAAATGCTTATGTGAAGGAATTAGAGCCATTATAGCATGTTGACTAGAAATCCCCAATTGTGCGCAAGCCCATGCATGCCAAGTATTTGTTGAAAAGTCTTAGTGAATGAATTATGACATGATAGCTTGAAATTACCCCTCCTACCAATTATGTGCTCTTCGATACATGCTAAGATTTTAATAATGCTAAGTGTTTGATGCAAGACCTTGTTGAATGGAGTATGAGCCAATAGCATGTCTTCCTATACTATCACATGTTTATGATATCTAAATGCTTGAAGAGATCCTTTAGTGATTGTGATGGTGAATGAATGCCTATGGTCTTGATTAGTCAAGAATGGATATGTTTTACCTTTATGTTATCGAGTCCCGGGGATATTTATACCTAACAAATTAGCTGCAGTTTAGAGCCCGCGTCAGTTTTCTCGATAATCTCAGTCAAGCCATGATTCTTGAAATCATTGAGTTATAAAACTCTGAACTCTCAGATAGATGCAGAACTTAAGGAATCTTAGTAATCTCAATATCACTAATATAACTCAGATCTAGTAGTATTCGAGTATTCAGTTCAGACCTCAGTAGTATTCAAGTAATCTTTTCAGATCTCAGTATCATTTAGTCAGATAACGAGATTCAATAGTATTTCGTTAGCTATGGAACCAAGTGAACTTATCTTAACTTAGTCCGATCATTTGAGAAATTAGTAATAGATTTGGCTCTATTTAAGTTTAGTTGAGAATTAGTTTAGAGTCTTTCAGATGGGAGAAGAAGCTAACACCGAATGAGTGCAGGGATGATGACTCCCCGTTAGAGAGGCAGAGTCATTAGGAGAAATCCCTAAACTCTAGAACTGCATAGCCAGCGCAGGATGCAGGAGTCACCCATTTGAAAAAGGCTTTTCACCCGTTAGAAAAAGGCTTGTCACCCATTAAAAAAAGGCTTGACTATTATACTGTCTTAGGCTTGACTTCTTATTAGGGTCACCTGTTACAGAGGCTTGACTAGACAGGTATTTATATGTGGCACGGTATTGGCACCTTTCCAGCTGAGGTTATAGGTTGGACCCCACTTCAGGGCATTTCGGTTAAGTGAGCACTCCTACTGTTGCAATTTCAGTGTCAGTCTTTAGAATAGAACTAAGAAATCAGGACTGTCAGATACAATCATCTATATCAGTAAGGAATTGGGATAGTTCCATTGATTCATGGACCACCCAGTAGATAGGAATGGTCTCACATAAAGTTATCAGTATCAGTATTATTAGATCCAGAGATCACCCATTAGATAGGCTTGATCCCAGTCTCAGATTCAGTTGAGTAATCTCATTATCAGATCCAGAGATCAACCATTAGATAGGCTTGATCTCATTCTCAGATTCAGTTGAGTAATCTCATTATCAGATCCAGAGATCACCCGTTAGATAGGCTTGATCTCAGTGTTAGATTCAATTGAGTAATCTCATTATCAGATCCAGAGATCACACGTTAGATAGGTTTGATCTCAGTCTCAGATTCAGTTAAGTAATCTCATTACTAGATTCAGAGATCACCCGTTAGATAGGCTTTATCTCAGTCTCATATTCAGTTGAGTAATATCATTATCAGATCCAGAGATTACCCGTTAGATAGGCTTGATCTCAGTCTCAGATTCAGTTAAGTAATCTCATTATCAGATCCAGAGATCACCCGTTAGATAGGCTTGATCTCAGTCTCAAATTCAGTTGAGTAATCTCATTATTAGATTCAGATATCTTCTGCTAGATAGGTTTGATCTTAGACATGATCATTTCTTATCATTGATCATAGATTAAGGGATCACCCATTAGAGACGTTTGATCTCAGATTCAGTCAGTCGAGAGTAGCAAGCTCAGAGTTGAGTTATTGATATGAGTAGATTTAGTTAATCAGTTTCAGTATCATCAATTTTCGAGATCACTCGCTAGATAAGATTGATCTCAACTTCAGTACTCAGTTATCAATATTAGGAGATTCAGTTATTCAGTATATCGGTATTATTAGTGAGTTCAAATGTTAGTAAATTAGTATCCTAGTTTCAGTATTTCGAGTTGCAATGTTTTCAGGTATGGTTTGTTCATTCATGCATGTGTTCATATTCAGTATTCTCATGATTATTTAGTTGAGTAATTGATCATGAATAAGCCCTTACATTTAGCCTTACCTCATCTTCATACTTAATACATTCCCGTACTGATGTATTTGCACTATGGTGTTTTATTAGATTCCATAAGTTCAGAGGCACGAGATCCAGAGTACCCTTATCAGCTCAGTCCCAGTCAGCAGCAGTAGACATAGCAGTGAGTCCTCTTCATTCGAGGGTAATCCTTAGTTTATTATTTCATCAAGTTTTTTTTAGTAGACGGAGTTAGTTGGGGATATATCCCATCAACTTCACAGTTCAGACACTTTAAAGGCTTTTCGAACAGATGTATCAGTATTTAGTTTTCAGTTTTGAGTATTTTTTTTTAATGTTTTGAACCTTATGGTTAGTTTTTGCATTTATTATCTATATTATGCAGTGCTCAGGTACAGATATCAATATAAGGTTATCTTATAGTCCTTCGGGATCATGAGTACCGTGTGACATTTTGGTTCCAGAAAAATTGGGTCATTACACGAAGCTACCCTCATATTCTAAGACTAGTTAGTTCAAAAAATAGAAGGCGACTTTTCTGGTCCTACAATCTAAGGTAGCACAATAAGAGTGGAGCCAATCCATCTCTAGAATTACATTAAAGTCTACCATGTCAATCTTTACTAAATCTACTATAGTATTCCAATGAAAGATGGACATAGTACAACCTTTATTGACTCTTTAGCAATAATAAACTCATCGACATAGGTCGAAACTGAGAAGGGTTCAGGAATATTTTTGGGGCCAAAAACAAAATTCACAGCCATATAAGAGGTTCCATAAGATAGAGTAGAAGCAGGGTCAAGTAGTACATAAAAAAATTAGGAGGAAATATGTAACATACCCATAACAACATCTGGTGAGGCCTTTAAGTCTTGACGAGAAGATAAGGCATATATAAGGTTATGTTCACCCTCTCTTTCCTCCTTCCCGGTAGCCAAAGTAGCACCCCTATCTAGTGGGGCTAAAGAAGTAGCTTGAGCTTTATTTCCTATAAAGTTCCTTTTGTAGAGGGAAAAACTCTTTGAAAATGACAAGGTTGACCACACCCATAGCAGACACGATTCCCATACTGACACTTCCCTAGGTGAAATGTTTCACAAGTACTATAGTGAGGATGTGACCAGGACTAAGGTATACTGCCTTAAGACCGAGTGCCCTAAATCCTTGGGCCATTATTGGGATGGAATTGATTATCACCCAAATATTTATGAATTGGTGCACTGGTTAATGAAGAAGAATTTCCCCATGATTTATTTTTAAACCATTGCCTTCCCCTTTTACCATTCTGAGGCTAACTAGCATCTTGATCTGCATGTATACCCTTCTTTCTCTACTGATCTTCTACGTTTTCCAGCTTCTTCTTTTTATCTTTCACTTATTTTATGTAAATAACTAACCTAGAGATATCCATATCACTCTTTAGCATCGCCCCTTTACACTCCAACACTAGATTATTAGAAAGACCAGAAGCAAACTTTCTTATTTGTGATCTCATATTCAACACCAACTCTAGAGCATGACGAGACAATTGAGTGAACTTCAGAGCGTATTCCTTGACACTCATCTTCTTCTATTTCAAGTTCATGAACTCTTTAGCCTTGTATTATCTCAACTCCCGAGGGAAGAAGTGGTCTAGAAAGTCATTAGATAACTCTTTCCAAATAGTAATTTCTGCATTCTCACCTCTAATTACCTCCCACTCATCATACCACTGATAGGCCACCCCTTTTAACTGGTAGACTTCAAAATCCACCCATTCAATATTACTAGCATGTATAACTAAGACTATCTTTTCCATCTAAACCACAAACTCTTGAGGATCTTCCTTAACTATGGAACCCATAATAGTCAGTGGGTTCAGTATCATAAATTTACCAAATCGAGTGATTTCCGATGAACTAATAATAGAACTAGTAGTACCTAATCAATGGGACTGAGATAACACAATTAGGGCAAGCATTTGGATGGTTTATCTGAACTCCACACTGGAAACCTCACTTTAAGGGGCTTTTGCACGTGTGATGTGGTCTAAAGAACCTAAGAAGGACTAGTTGGGTCTGGTGGAACCCTAATAGGAGCGGGGATATCAATAGTATGAACTCCATGATAGGTCCTCATTCCATGAGTAGGATAAAACTATTTAGAATTAGTACCAGTAGGACAGAGGTTCCAGATGAAGCCCTTTGATCATCTGATCTTCTTGGAGGCATGATCTGAAATGTAGGAAGTCATGAGTTAGAAGAATTCAACAAAACTAGACTCTTATGCACGAACTAGAATATGAAGAAAGGGAGACATTCATAAATGTCTTGCAGCTTCTCTTTTATAAATATGACTTTCTATACACCCATAAAAGGGATCCTGTCCATGATCTGGTATCATGTTGGTCACCTGAGCAGAGGTCCTAGCAGTGATGAGCATACCAAAACAATAAAAGACAGAGAAGACCCCTTAATATTTTATCATAAGCATAGTTATAACTAAAGTGAAGAAATACAATGAGATCAAATGAAGTTTGTTACAACCCGATTTACGAGTCATGATGGGACCTACTCTATCCCGCTAATAGGTAAGCTGAACTATAGCCTGGAGCTAGATACAATGGGTTAGCATGGTGAAAAATAGCCTAAAAGCCGAAAATTAACAATTAAAGACTTCAATAGAAATAATATAGTCATATAGATCTAATAGATAGATAGGAAAACAGCAACCATCCCATGACTCAATAATATAGGTACAAGAGCTATTACCTATGAACTATTAGTATTGAATAGTCAAATACAATCTGTCTCAAAGGTGAAAAACAAGGCATAGACAAATAGAAGGAAAAAGGGTAACTCTGACTCCAAAAGCTCACCCAATCTCCAAAATTAACCCAACACAAATGCCGAATCAATGATGAAAACTAGTTCTCATATCTGTACCAAAAAAGGTACAAAAATATCGTATAAATACCAAAATCACGGGGCCCTCTGTAGGTATCATTGATCGACTAACTTAAATCATGATATAAGTATGATAAAATACAAGATAGTAGAAGCTAAGTCAAGATAAAAAAGACAAACCTTAAAATACGCTCTGACACTGCTATATATAAATAAGTGAATGCATAAGAGATAATAACATAAAGATCACACAATTATAACTATGAGATTGGCCTTCATAAGCCAATAAGTGCAAAAAATAAATAACCCAATGTAGGCTCCCATAAGTCTGAGGGTACAATTAAGGAAACTAAGTAATCAAGTAGCCATAAATCACCAATTTACCATGACATAACCAAGAATCCATTCAGAAAGTGTTATCTCATACATCGTTCCCTATGTCAAACTTGAGCCAGACATCAATAACATTATTATCATTATGACCATTTGTCAGACTTGAACTGGAACTCATATTATCAAAATCATTATCAACTTCTGGAATCAAACTAAAACTCATATTTATAAACTGCATTAGGGGTGGCAAACGAGCAGATTGGATTGGATTTGGATGGGTTAAATATGGATTGAGCAAAAATGGTTTGGATTACAATCCGCCCATATAAATATGGGTAAATATTAATTTAGTCAAATATGGATTGGGTAAAAATGGTTTCAACCCACTTTAACTCATAAGTCAAAAACTTAAAACTTCTATATCATATCAACTTGACTTTTTTTCATTTCTATTTTTTTTAGTTATTTTTTGTCTCTCTTCTATATGTAGCCTCTAGTTTTCCTTTTTTTTTTCCTTTTTCATTTTTTTGTCATTACTTTTTTTTCTGTCTTCTATCTCTACCCTCTACCCTTTACTCTTTGTTTCTTTTTCTTTTTTCTTTTTTTTTCTTTTTCTTTTTGGTCTTCCTTTTTTCTATTTTTTATTTTTTTGTTTTTACTTCTTTCTCATTTTTTACTTTTTGGTTGTATTTTATGTTTTATATTTTTTTTATTTTCGAAGAACATGGTTAAGTCGAGTACAAATTATGGATGATGACTAAAATATCATAACCACTCAATATATTTGTTTTTAGCATCATCCTTTTTCCTTTTCCTTTTCTCCATTTTCATTATTTTTTCTTTTTAATTTTTTTTGTATTTTTTTCTTCAATTCTTTCTTTACGCTTTTTTTTCTCTTCTATCTCTAACTTCTACCTCTCTTTTTACTTTTTGTTTTATTTTTGTTTTTTTTTTCTATTTAACGAAAATACCATAAGCGCATATTGATTTATATTTGCCCAACATTTATAATTCGAGGGCTATATGGATCCTCAACCATATATATTTTAGTCTAAAAAAATACAATTAATTCATATACTTTTTTTGTTTTTTCATTCGGTGTCCGATGTCTGCATTGGAGCCCCGACTAATCTGGATCGGGTGTTGTAGGGCCCATTAAGGTGGCAGTGCTCTCAATAGAGTTTTCTCCATAACTAGGATCGTACCCTCGACCTCTGGTTAAGGGTGGAGTAGCCCCATCCACTGCACCACAAACCATGTTGATTTTAATTTATATACTTATTTGTATATAAATACAAATAATAAATTGCACATATTGATGACTAAACTATTCAAATACAAATAATAAATTTATTTGAAATATATAGCATGTTTATAGTAAAAAAATATAAAATGCAATGACAAATAAGAGATGAGGACAAGAATATAAAAAAATAAGAAAAATGAAAAAAATGACGAACCAAGAATGAAAAAGGGGGAAACGGAAATACAAAAAAAAATGCAAAGAAATAAAATTGAAAAAGAAAAAAATGATGAAAAAGAAGAAAGAAAAAAAGTGTAAGAAATGAGTAAAAAATAAGTGAAAAAAATGAAAAAGAAAAAAAAGTAAATTAAATGAAAAAAGAAAGTAAAAAATAGTAAATTAAAAAACGAAAAAAAAGAAAGAGAAATAAAAGATAGAAAAAAATAATAATAAAGGTGTGAGACTATGGATTATATTTAATTGACAAGAGATGTTATGAGTTATATAGGCTAAATGGGATACTTATAAGCTTATATTTATTAACCCATGTAGGTCTCAAGCGAATACGAATGATGAAATAAGAATGAAAAAGGGGAAAGCAAAAAAAAAAATATAATACAAAGAAAAAATAAATATAAATAAAAAATAAAAAAATAGATGAAAAAATGAGAAAGAAAATAAGAAATTATAAGGAATGAGTAAAAAAATGAAAAAAAAATAAAAAGGAAAAAAAGTAAATTAAAGGAAAAAAAAAAAAAAAGAAACTAGAAAAGAAAATAAACTGAAACTTTAAGCATATGTGGGTGATCTCTGTGTTTAAATGGGTACCCATATTTTACCCAGTTTGTCCATATTTGTATGAGCTTTTAAAATGAGTTGAAGTCCATATTTACCTATTTAAAATATGAGTGATCCAATTCACTAAATATGGGTTAAATGGACTCTTTTCACAAATATGGGCTGAAATTGCCACCCCTAAACTGCATCAACAAACCATATCACCAAGATATACCGATAAACTAACCCAATAGACTATACCAATATCACATCTATTAAGTCATGCCATTAACCAAAAACATAAGCCATGTCAATAGTCAAATTCATAAGTTACTTTAATAAATGATCCATAAACTATGAATCATATCTACAAGCCCTTAATCATCTCTACAAGCCATATCATATCTATGAGCCATATTGTATCTATCACACATTAATCATATCTATAAGCCATATTATTTCTAGGAGCCATTAATCATACCTATAAACTATTAATCATATCTACAATCCAAATCATAACTATAAGTCATATCATATCTATAAGACATATTATATCCATAAAATATATTATATCTATAAGCCATTAATATATAATCATGTTAATATCTATATCATAAAGCATAGGGATAGGCAATATTATTAATCATATTTAGAAACCTTATCAATAATAATATGTATATAAGTCATATCATCATTCATATATCTATAAATCATATCCTTAGTCATGCCAAAAAGCCATATCAATAATCCTATATATACATATAAGACATATCATAAATCAATACGCAAAATTGACATCAATCTTTTAATATCCAACTAACATACTTAATAAACACACCAAACTCTGTAAGCATCAAATCATCCATTAATAAGAGTATATCATGCATAAGTAATTCACAAGGCTATTACAAATCTTAGCCTAAGGTAGGTTGGAAGGGCCCATTTTTAATCCCCAAAATCTATTTAGGCAACTCCTAACCTGAACTAGGCTACAATATTAATGTTCATTCAGAGATAAGATAGAAATCCTTCCAAAACATTGATCAACAACCAAACTACACCGCCAACTGAAGGATAAAGCGGTTGTTGTCAAGTATAGTAACCCTACTAGGTTGGGTTCAAACCCATAGGGAAGATAAAGATTTGTATCTATAGTTTGCTGAACTCAACGGGCTGAAAAGAAAAGAAAATGGAGGGGGGGGGTTATTGTTGTTGTAATCTTGAACAAGTAGCAAATCTCAAGTTTGGTTGTAATCAGTTGGTGACAAAAACTAGGATTGTGTTCCTATGGATTCTCAACTTAGTAGGCTTATCATGCTTTATTGAACCAACCAGTACCTTACATGCAAAATTTGGTAAGTTATGTATCATCAACTGTCTTGTGGACTCATTAACGGATTCCATCCTTTACCTTTTGAGTCTCAGGATATCGCCTTACTAAACCTTATGCTAGATCTCAGTTAACTATTACCTATTGAGTCTCAAGTTATTAGATGATAAACCATCTTACATAGATAATACTGATTAGCCTAGATTAACAGTTAATGTTCAAATTACTGTTGTAATTATCTTTTCCTAGTCACTACTACTCTTATGGAATAAGTAGTGATAATCTAGGTGGGATTTTATCATTTGCAAATGCTAAGACATCTATCAAACCAAAGATAATACAATACATGTAAAGATACTGGTCCAGAAAAACATAGCACTTTCCTTACTTTGTTAGTATCCCAAGGTTCCCACAACCCTAGATAAGGGCTTTTGCTTCTCATCCTTGTGAACTAATCAATGAAATTCATAATGAACAACATTAAAAAATATCACAATGATAAACAAGTGAAACCCAAAGACAACAACTAAATTATCAATCAAAATCAAGAATAAAGTAATCCCAAGATCAAATTCCAAATCTTGAAATCAAATATAAATTTGTAAGTGTTAAAAGTACGTAACCAAACTACAAAATGTCAAAAGGGTATTTATAGGATATAAAAAAGCCCTAAAAAACCCAAATGAAAAAGTAGAATTGAGGTCGGTAGCCACTTACATAGGCCACCTATGGATGGTATGTGGTCCTAAGTGCCAGACTTCTTGAACAGTTCTTACAACTCTCTGGACTTAGACCTCTGTCACTTACTCTAGCCAAATACATACTGTAAGTACTCAAAAGCAGGAAAAAAAGACTCTGTCACTTACTCTATCAAGATACATATCGTAAGTACTACATACGGATGATAATGCTCAACTTACACGTCAATTTAGTGTAAAGAGGTCGTCATCAATATATTTACCCAACTTTTGGAGTCAGGGTCAATCCACAGGGAACAATGTGAGTGGCGATTAAACTAATTTGAAACTATGGCTACAAGTTGAATTCAAATAGATGATACGAAAAGATAAAATGGAGGTTTTGGAGATTAGCCAATAATTGTTGGTCACTTTAGTTTCAGTGTTTGTAACCAAGAGTATATGGAAAACCAGAATTATGTTCACTATGGGTTTTAGTACTTGACAGATTCTAATAGTGATTCAAGATTCTCACAGTAGGTAAGACAACAGATTATATTTATTAAAGTTATGCCTAAATATCTCTCGACCAATTAAGTATTTAATTACCTAATCCTCTCGGACATAGGGAATTTATATTTACTAACCAGACTTCAGCTCAGGTTAATCAACCTTGTTACAGAGTCAATTACTAAATGGAATTTTAGTGTTTCCAAGTCCCTGCCAATAATTCACTTCCTACTACATTTGATTTCTTATCTCAAGCAAATCAAAGCAGGTGCTATCTATCATTTGCAACCAATAGACAATAATTAAAATCTCAGAATTATCAAGGAGTCCTATTACCTTTAGAATCTTAAACACAAAGTATCTTACCAGGACTTCACCCATAAATCCTATAATTTGGGTTAAAGAGATTTAGCCACTCATAATGTAATAAGCGAAACAACTAGATGTATTCATAATTTGAAAGATGAACTTACCACAAAATGAATAGTAACTAGTGAATCTCGGATTAGATCACAATAGAAATCCCAAAATATTGATGAAAATCTCTTCAAAGTTAATTGTTTTTCAAGCCAAGAAACTAGTGAGAAAAAAATAATAAAATACGTGTGTCCCAAAACAGGTTTAGAACACTACTTAGAAAACTCGAAACTATACTTTAAATAGTTCACCCTAATTATGGAAACAAAATCACAGAGTTCAGATATTTCTCGGATTAGATGATGACATTCGTGACACCTTATCAGGAGTCTGACGGCTTATTATAAATGTCTTCAGCTCCTTCTTCAGTTTTAGCACTTCCTACTTAAGGTTAACGATAAAACCTAACAGCTTATCAACTCTTTGATGACTTATCAGGAAATGTTGTCCAAACTTTCAGTTAAGGTCTATTCTCTATCTAAGGCTAACGATATCTCTGATAACTTATCACATGGTTGACGACTTATCAGGAATGTCGTCAGACACACTTCTCTTCTATTTGCTTTAGATTTCAACTCTTTTGTTTTCGTCCTTGTTCGTTCTCTTGCATCTTGGCTTGTACTATAAAATCAAACATAAAACAATCAAAAATGATAAAAGTTGCTTAAAACGTTATAATTATTCTCAGTTAAAAGCCTCAAATGTGTTAGCATCTACTCACACATCAACACCCTCAACTTCAAACAATTGCTTTTCCTCAAGAAACTAAAACACCATACTACGATGCTTAAACAAGAGACATATAAGATACCTATGACAGTTGATTATCAAGTTTAGCTCAAAACATATTACCCTCTCTATTTTTCAATCACTTTAAATCCAACTATGTATATCAATGAAGATCAATAATGTGACATAAGAGAATCAGGATATGACATCAAATTAGCAACAATAACCATGCATATATACAAGTTACACAACCTAAACATGTAAGCAGCTAGCAATGCAATCAATGTTCCCTTACAACAAAGAAGTCCCTCTTCTCATACATGAAATCAGGTATGTCAATGAGGGGATGGTCATGAGACACTTACTCTTAGAAAGAAGTTCCAGTCAATGTATTCCAAATACCATAAGCTTGCCCTTATTTTAATTACCGAAGCTTTCAGACAGTTAAGTTAGGATCACTGTAGGACTTCTCTTCAGCTTGTAATGTAGGCTTAGGGCTGGTATGATACACAAGGATATTTAAGGTAACTAAGCCTCCTTGTTACTACACTATTTTTGGGGTCTCACTTATCAACCTTTACCTTATTTCTCCCTTTCTTAATTAAGTAAATTCAGGATGGGTGTGGTCATTTAGTCATTTATTTTTCTTCACAACTTTTCTTTTCTCATTTTTTCTACCACACCCAGCCTTGCATATATATATATATATTTTTAATACCCTTCTTCATACTCACTTTACATCACGCACACCTATGATATCCACCCTCAACTTAGGCTGTTTGCCTAAGTCAAAGTGCATAATGTCTAAGGAGGACCAGGGCCAAAACAGGTTCATTGTGATACAAATGGGAAGGTGATAGGTATAATAAAAAGAATAGGCATTCAGGCTCAAAATTAGGATCAAGGGATATTATTCACACATGAAATGTCATTTAGGTTAAAAGTGGACTAATATCAACAATGGCCTATGATCCTTTCCAAATAGCTATCCAACAACCAAGGTAAGACCAACTGGGCAAGTTCAGGATTTAACACACAGTGGGAACTAGGTAGTATCTCACACACATATGGCACAAAGGTACATCACAAGCTACTACCCATTCGATTCATGCAATTGTTAGCAGTGATTATCATGTCACTAGTACTAATGCCATAACAAGATACACAGTGGTCACACATAAATGCATATCACACAGTTATAAAATAGACTATTAGAGAGGTGTTCAAAAATCAACAAAAATATGTTAACTACCTAAGGTACTTGTATTTCTCCCAGTCAACTACAACATTTTACGACAAATCACAATACGCCTAAACATGCCAACTCTACTAGGAACAAGACTCCGGAGAAAAGAGGCACGAAAAAAAAAACCCCAAGAGGACATCAACACCAACAAGTAGCCCTTTCCTCGACTTAAAATGATGTAATGTCCCCAATGCGTCAAACCAAAACAAGAGATTTAGAAACATACCTGTGGCACTATGGGTGCAAAGATCTGATGTCAATCACATAATACAAATAAAAACAACAAAATACCTTAGGTTTCCTTCCAAGCAGCGCCTGATTTAATGCCGCGGCATGACCCAACTCAGCTTTTTTCTCCACCTTGAGGATATGAATTTCACCCCTAACTTAGAGTCTATTTGTTTGCCTCGCTCGTAGAAGGGTGGTATAAAAATTAAGGAACTGAGTAATATAATGTGCATGGTAAACCACTCGGCCCTAAAGTGAGGCGTGTTTTATGTTACTTATCAAGTGTAAAATAAAGAATATAGGATTTTTGTTCCTCATCTTCACACTCTTCCACTATTTTAGATGATTCTACAAACAAGATATCATTTAAACATATGTGAAAAAATGCTTCGAGTGAGGCCCAACTAATTCTAATTCAAAATTTACACTATCTACTACACACTCACTTTTATTCACCTTCTCAATGTCAATCTCAAGTTCAAGATGACAATCAATTGGTTGCAATTCTTGAGTTTTATCCTCAAATTGGCTAATGTCCACCTCATATTCTTCTTTGTTTAGCCACTATAAACATGGTAGGAGTGGTAACTCTTTTAGCTCTACCCACATCTGCTCTTGATTCTCTAAGATTCATTTCATCAATTTGTTCACTTGAATCATGACAGCACACATATCTTCAGTATGATCACTTTGACCACAAGCCAAACACCAAGTTACAGTAAGTAGGACAGTATACGCATCATATTGTGAAGGTCCAGTCCATGCAATGCCAGGTAAATCTGGACAACAAGACTCAAAATATGGTCCCCCACAATAATAACAAGAATCGTCATAAGAATCATCATCACTCAAAAAACCATCTATCCAGGCTGACATCTCAAGAAAGGTGTGATAAAAATATAAATAAATAAAAAATAAACTAAATAAATATTTACATGTTTGAATTCAAGCAAGTAAACTAAAATTCCAAACCAGCTCAATACGCCAAATTATTCCTCAACAACAGCGCCATTTTTGATAATGCTCAACTTACACGTCAATTTAATGCAAGGAGATCGTCGTCAATATATTTACCCAACTTTTGAAGTCGGGGTCAAATCCACAGGGAATAATGTGAGTGGCAATTAAACTAATTAGAAACTATAGCTACAAGTTGAATTCAAATAGATGATACAAAAATATAAAATGGGGGTTTTGGAGATTAGCCAATAGTTGTTGGTCACTTTAGTTTTAGTGTTTGTAACCAAGAGTTTATGGAAAACCAGAATTATGTTCACTATGGATTTTAGTACTTGACAGATGCTAATAGTGATTCAACATTCTCACAGTAGGTAGTTCAATAGATTATCTTTATCGAAGTTATGCCTAAATGTCTCTCAACCTACTTAAGCATTTAATTACCTAATCCCCTCGGACTTAGGGAATTTATATTTACTAACCTGACTTCACCTCAGGTTAATCAACCTTGTTACAGCGTCAATTATTAAATGGAATTTTAGTGTTTTCAAGTCCCTGCCAATAATTCACTTCCTACTATATTTGATTTCTTATCTTAAGAAAATTAAAACAGGTGCTATCTATCATTTGCAACCAATAGACAATAATTAAAATCTTGAAATTATCAAAGAGTCCTATTACCTTTAGAATCTTAAACACATAACATCTTACCAGGACTTAACCCATAGATCCCATAATTCGGGTTAAAGAGATTTAGCTACTCATAATGTAATAAGTGAAACAACTAGATGTATTCATAATTTGAAAGATGAACTTACCACAAGATGAATAGTAACTAGTGATTCTTAGATTATATCACAATAGAAATTCCAAAATATTGATGAAAATCTATTCAAAGTTAATTGTTTTTCAAGCCAAGAAACTAGAGAGAAAAAATAACAAAATACGTGTGTCCCAAAACTAGTTCAGAACGCTACTTAGAAAACCCTAAACTATACTTTAAATAGTTTACCCTAATCATGGAAACAAAATCACAGAGTTCAGCAATTTTTCTGATTAGATGACAACATTCGTGACACCTTATCAGGAGTCTGACGACTTATCACAAATGTCATCAGCTCCTTCTTTAGTTTTAGCACTTCCTGCTTAAGGTTGACAATGAAACCTGATAGCTTATCAAATCTTTGATGACTTATCAGGAAATGTCATCACAACTTTTAGCTATGGTCCATTCTCTATCTAAGGCTGGCGGTATCTCTGATAACTTATCATATGGCTGACGACTTATCAGGAATGTCGTTAGACATACCTCTCTTCTATTTGCTTCAGATTTCAACTCTTTGGTTTCCATCCTTGTTGGTTCTCTTGCATCTTTTCTTCTACTGTAAAATTAAAGATAAAACAATAAAAAAAGACAAAAGTTGCTTAAGACTTTGCAATTATTCTCAGTTAAAAGCCTCAAATGTGTTAGCATCTGCTCACACATCAACGGACCATATATACCCTTAGTAAGTGACAGAGTTTTTTACTTCCTTCTTTTAAGCCTTTGGACTTAAAGTTCTGACACCTACTTTGGTAAACTACACCAGGTAAGTGATACTTATGCCCAGAAATGCCTAAGAAAGTAGCCCGAAACTTTAATTTTCATATTTTTCTTTTGTTTAGCACCAAAAACCTAATTTCCTGCAAAACATACTCATAACACATCATATCTCACAAAAAACCTAAGAAACTTGCATATTTTCCTCATTTTAAGCGTCGAAAGTGTTATAAATCCATATCATATAAACACTCTCCACTTAGAACGTTTACATGTCCTCAAGCAATACAACAAAACAAAACAAAAACACAAGGCTTAACTTGGAGAATCTAAGTTATCTTTAAGGCAGTCAATCATCACATTAAGCTTAAACACATTACCCCCTCTTATATAAATAATTCAAAACTAACTGCGTGGAGACATAAAGCACAATTGCTTGACACAAAGGAATAAAGGTATGAAAATTACATTAGTAAGAGACAAACATGCTTATATATAAGTTACACTACCCAGATAAGTAAACAACTAGCAATACAACCCATGTACCCTTACAACAAAGAAGTTCCACTAACTCATATGGAACAATGCATGTCAACGCGGGAACGCTCAAGAGAAATTCACACTCAAAAATAGGTTACACCAATGCACATTAAATGCAATAGGCTTACCCTTATTTTCTTTACCTTGGTTTTCAAACAGTCAAGTTAGGATCACTATAAGACTTTATTCGGCTTGTAATGAAGGCTTGGGGGCTGGTATGGTACATCTGGATATATCAAGTGACTAAGCCTCTTTGGAACTATACTAACTTTAGAGTCCGCACTTTAACCAATTTCCTTTTATTCCACCTTTGTTTATCCTTTTTATTCGTTTATGAACATTCAAGTTGGTTGTGGTTTATTTTATTTATTCTTTTTCTTTTTCTTATTTTTCATAAATTTTTTCTTTTCTTTTTCTTGTTCTTATTCTACTACACCCAGCCCTACATTTTTTCTCTTACTTTACTTTTTTTTCATACCTACTTTACATTACGCACCCTTATGTTAGTCATCCTCAACTTAGGCAATTCGCCTAAGTTGAGATGCACAATGTCCAATAAGGACCAATGTAAAAAATGGTTTATTGTAACACAAATAGGAAAGTGAAAGGTGTAACAAGAAAAATAGGCTATAAGGCTCAAAAAATGGGGATCAAGGGATACTATTTCATATTGGGAAGGTCATTTAGACTAAAAGTGGACTAATATAAAAAACGGCCTATGATCCTTTCCTAACAAACTATCCGACAACTTTGGCAAGACTAACCGGGCAAGTTTTGGATTTAACACACAAAGGGAACTAAGTACCGTCTTAGACACACATGGCACAGAGTCATATCACAAGCTACTACCTATCTGGTTCATGCACAAGTTAGCTACGAATATCATGTCCCTAATCAAATGTCATAACATGATCCACAATGGTCACACATCTATACACTCACATAGTTCAAATTATGGAGAGGTATCATTTTTCTAAAAATCAAGAAAAAACATAAAAACTGCCCGTAATACTCAAAAATCTCCTAATTACAAAAAAACGAACGTAATATGAAACAAAACACATCACGATACAAATTTTAACCTAGACATTTCAATTCTACAACCATATCATGGCCGATAAGAAAAGAAGCATGGCAACAAAAACCCATGGCGTCTATGATATACCCCACCCCTAACTAAAAAATTATATGTTTTCCCCAGTGCGTGTAAATAATAAAAGCAATCAAATGAGGACATACCTGGGACGCGTTAGGCGTCCGTGTAATCACAACAAAAATCATCATATACCTTTGGTTTCCTTCCAAGCAATGTCTGATTCATTTTTTGGCACAAATCAGTTGCCTTGGCTACTCAGATTTTGCCAAGGTCCACCTCAACACAGAATTTCACTTCCTCAAGGTTTCCCATGTAGTGCTTCACTCGCTACCCATTCACCTTGAATGGGACTTCACCATTATGCTTTATTTCTATAGCACTGTGTTGGAATACCCAAACAATGGTGAATAACCCATACCACCTAGACTTCAACTTTCCAGGAAACAAGCAAAGTCTTAAATTATACAACAAGACTAAATCACTGGGTTCAAACTCTTTTTTCCTAATTTTCTTTTCATGATACAACTTCAGTATTTGTTTGTATATGACAGAACTCTCCTATGCATGGATTTGGAATTCACCAACTCATGTATCTTGCCCAATCTAAACCTTGCTGCATCACGCCACTCAAAATCTGGCCTTTTCAATGCTCATAGTGCCTTGTGCTTGAGCTTGATCGGAAAATGACATGCCTTGCCAGATATGAGCTAATATGGAGAGGCGCCTATGGGAGTCTTATAAGCTATACCATACGCCCACAATGCATCATCTAACTTTTTAGACCAGCCAGTCCTGTTGGCATTCACAATCTTCACAAATATGGACTTGATCTCTCCATTAGAGACATCAACTTGCCCTTTTGTCTGAGGATGATAAGGTGTTTCCACCTTATGCCTTACACCATATTTATAAAGTAGGGCCTTAAACAGTCAGTTTCAAAAGTGAGATCCACCATCACTAACAATAGCACATGCAGTACCAAATCGAGAAAAGATATTTTTCTTCAAAAGTGCGGTGACACTCCTACTTTTTTTATTTGGAAGTACAACTGCCTCTACCCATTTTAAAACATTGTCAATCTCTACCAAAATATACCTCATGCCATAGGAGCTCATGAACAGACCTATGAAGTCAATCCCCCATACATCAAATAAGTCTAGCTCTAATATAGGTATCATGGGAGTTCATATCATTATGAAATATTGCCTTGAAGCTGACATTGGTCATAAGCTTATGCATAATTGTGAGGATTCTTATAAATCATAGGTCATTAAAACCTACACTACAAAAATGTATCGTCTATACGGGTACCACTACGATGATTCCCAACTGGTGTTGAATGACAAGCTTCAAGAATGTTCACCATTTCCACCTATGGAATACACCTATAAATAACATCCGCAGAAACCCTAAGAAGATATGGCATAACCTAAAAAAACATCCTCACCTTATGTACAAGTCTCTTGCGCTGCTGGAAGAAAAGATCTTCTGGGTTAATATCACTTGCCAAGTAGTTAGCAAAATCAGCAAACCAACGAATTAAGTCTTAAGATGCTTCCAAGACTCGCTCATATGGAAAAGTATCATCTATTTTAAGCTTATCCCTTACTTTTTCAAGCCTAGACAAGTGACCTGCAACTTGATTTTAAGTGTCTTTTCGGTCCTTCACATCAAAGTCAAATTCTTGCAGCAAGTGAACTAAATGAATCAATCTCAATATGGCATATTTTTTTAATATCACGTACCTCAAGGTTGAATGGTCTGTGTGAACTATGACTTTGGTCCCAATCAAATAGGACCAAAATTTTTCAAAGGAAAAAACCACCGCAAATAACTTTTGCTTTGTAACTGTATAGTTTTTCTATGTAGGGTTAAATCAAATGAAGTCTATCACAACCCAATTTACGAATCATGATGGGACCTATTCTATCCCACTAATAGGTAAGTTAAATCATAGCCTGGAGCTAAATGCAATGGGTTAGCTTGGTGAAAAATAACCTAAAATTTGGAAATTCTTGTCCCCATAATATAGTCATATAGATCTAATAAATAAATAAAAAAAAACAACCATCCCATGACTCTGACTCAAATGTGAAAAAGTAGACATAGATAAATAGAAGAAAAAAGGGTAACTCTGACTCCAAGAGCTCACCCAATCTCTAAAATTAACCCAACACAAATGTCAAATCAGCGGCATCAACTAGTACTCATATCTGCACCTAAAAAGGTACAAAAGTGTCTTATGAATACCAAAACCATGGGTACTTTATAGGCATCATCGGTGGACTAAGTTAAATCATGATATAAATATGATAAAATATAAGATAGGATAGGCTAAGTTAAGATAAAAGAGGCAAACCTGGAAATACGCTCTTACACTGCTATATATGAATAAGTGAATGCATACGAGATAATAACATAAAGATCACACAATTATAACTACGAGATTGTCCTCCATAAGCCAATAAGTGAAAAAAGTAAATAATCCAGTGCAGGCTCTCACAAGTCTGAGGGGACAATCAAGGAAACTAAGCAATCAAATAGCCATAAATCACCAATTTACCATGCCATAACCAAGAATCCATTCGGACACTGTTATCTCATGCATAGTTCCCTATGAAGAACTTGAACCAGAACTTGATAGCATTATTATCATTATTACCATTTGCCAGACTTGAACCGGAATTTATATTATCAAGATCATTATCAACTGCCGGACTAAAACTCAAACTCATATTTATAAATTGTATAAACAAACCATATCACCAAGCTATACAAAAAAACTAACCCAATAGACTATACCAATACCACATCTATTAAGTTATGCCATTAACCAAGACCATAACCCATGTCAATAGTCATATTCATAAGTTACTTTAATAAATGATCCATAAACTATGAATTATATCTACAAGACCTTAACCGTCTATACAATCCATATCATATCTATGAGCCATATTGTATCTATCACTTATTTGTCATATCTATAAGCCATATCGTTTTTAGGAGCCATTAATTATATTTATAAACCATTAATTATATCTATAATTCAAATCATAACTATAAGCCATATCATATCTATGAGTCATATCATATTTGTAAGACATATTACATCCATAAGATATATCATATCTACAAGCAATTAATCAATAATCATGCTAATATCTATGTCACGAAGCATGTGGATAGGCCATATTATTAATCATATTCAGAAGCCATATTAATAATAATATGTACATAAGTTATATAATCATTCATGTATCTATAAATCATATCCATAGTCATGCCCAAAAGCCATCTCAACAATCATATATATAGATATAACACATATCATATATCAATAACCAAAATTGGCATCAATCTTTTAATAACCAACTAACATACTCAATAAACATATCCAAACTCAACAAGCATCAAATCAACCATTGATAAGAGTATATCATGCATAAGTAATTCATAAGGCTATCACAAATCCTTGCATAAGGTGGCCTGGAAGGGCCCACTTTTTATCCTCAAAATCCATTTAGGCAACTCCTACCATGAATTAGGCTATGGTATATAAGTTCATTCTGAGATAAAATAGTAATACTTCCTAAACATTGATCAATACCCAAACTACACCTCTAACTGGAGGATAAAAAGTCCATTTTCAAGTATAGTAACACAACTAGATTGAGGTTAAACCCATAGGGAAGATGTAGATTTATATCTATAGTTTGCTGAACATAACTGGCTGAACAGAAAGTAAATGAGGGGTTTGTTGTTGTGATCTCAAACAAGTAGCAAATCTCAACTTTGGTTGTAATCAGTTGGTAATGAACACTAGGCTTGTGTTCCCCTAGCTTCTCAAATCAGTAGGCTTATCGTGCTTTATTGAACTAACCCAGTACCTTGCATGCAAAATATGATAAGTTATGTACCATCAACTGTCTTGTGGACTCATTGACGGATTCTATCTTTTACTTTATGAGTCTTAGGATATGACCTTACTAACCCTTATTCTAGATCTCAGTTAACTATTACCTCTTGAGTCTTAAGTTATTAGATGATAGATAACCACCTTACATAGATGATACTTATTAGACTAGAACGATAGTTAATGTTCAAATTATTGTTGTAATTATCCTTTCCTAGTCTCTACTCCTCTTGTGAAGTAAGTATAGATAATCTAGGTGGAATCTTATCATTTGAAAACACAAAGACATCTATCAAACTAAAGATAATACAACACATGCAAAGATACTGGTTCAGAACAACATAGCACTTTCCCTACTTCATCAATATCCCAAGGTTCCCACAACACTAGCTAAGGGCTTTTGTTGCTCATCTTTGTGAACCAATCAACGAAATTCATAATGAACAACATTAAAA
Organism: Capsicum annuum; assembly: GCF_002878395.1. Lineage (NCBI taxonomy): Eukaryota > Viridiplantae > Streptophyta > Magnoliopsida > Solanales > Solanaceae > Capsicum > Capsicum annuum. Next base: position 120,677,950 of record NC_061122.1, on the reverse strand, counting down.
ATATCACATAATAAACAAGTGAAACCCAAAGTCAACAACTGAATTATCAATTAAAATCAAGAATTAAGTAATTCCAATATCAAATTCCAATTCTTCGAATCAAATATAAGTTTGTAAGTGTTAAGAGTGTGTAACCTAACTACAAAACATCAAAATGGTATTTCTAGGATACAAGAAAGCCCTTAAAATCAAAACCCAAATAAAAAAGGAAAATATGGTCGCTGGCCACTTACATATACCACTTACGAATGGTATGTGGTCCTAAGTAAGTGTCAGACTTCTTGAACAGCTCCTATTACTCTCTAGACTTAGACCTCTATCACTTACTCTGGCCACATTCGTCATGTAAGTACTACATACGTACCATATGTGCCCTTAGTAAGTGACAAAGTCTTTCTTTTCCTACCTTTGAGCCTCTGGATTTCAAGTTCTGACATCTACTTTGGTCACCTATGCCCGATAAATGGTACTTATGCCCAGAAATGCCTAAGTAAGTAGCCCAAAGCTTTAATTTTCATCTTTTTCTTTTGTTTAGCACCCAAAACCTAGTTTCCTGCAAAACATACTCATAACACATCATATCTCATAAAAAACCTAAGGAACTTGCGTATTTTCCTTGTTTTAAGTGTCAAAAGTGTTATAAATCTTTATCACAAAAACAGCCTCAACTTAGAATGTTTGCATGTCCTCAGGCAATACAACAAAACAAAACAAAAACACGAGGCTTAACTTGGAGAATCTAAGTTATCTAAGGCAGTCAATCATCATATTAAGCTCAAACATATTAACCCTTCTTATATAAATAATTCAAAACCAATTGCTTGTAGACATGAACCATAATAGTGGGGCACAAAGGAATCAAGGTATAACAATTATATTAGCAACAGACAAATATGCTTATATATAAGTTACACTCCCAGATAAGTAAATACCTAGCAATACAACCCATGTGTCCTCACAACAAAGAAGTTCCACTCACTCATATAGAATAATGCATGTCAATGCGGGAACGATCAAGAGAAACTCACACTTAAAAAGAGGTTACACCAATGCGCATCAAATGCCATAGGCTTACCCTTATTTTCTTTACCTTGGTTTTCAGATAGTCAAGTTAGGATCACTATAGAACTTTATTTAGCTTATGATGAAGGCTTGGAGGGCTGGTATCTTACATCTGGATATATCAAGTGACTAAGCCTCCTTGGCGCTACAATAACTTTGGGGTCCGTACTTTAATTGATTTCCTTTTATTCCACCCTTGTTTCTCCCTTTTATTCTTTAATGCACATTCAGGTTGGTTGTGGTTTCTTTTATTTATTCTTTTTCTTTTTTCTTCTTTTTCATGATTTTTTCCTTTTTCTTTGTCTTATTCTACCATACCCAACCTTACTTTTTTCTCTAATTTTACCTTTTTTCATACCTACTTTACATTATGCACCCTTATGATAACCACCCTCAACTTAGGTGATTTGCCTGAGTTGAGGTGCATAATGTCCAATGAGGATCAGAGACAAAACAGGTTCATTATAACACAAATAGGAAGGCAAAAGGTGTAAAATGAAAAATAGGCTATAAGGCTCAAAAAATAGGGATCAAGGGATGCTATTTCACATTGGGAAGGTCATTTTGACTAAAAGTGGACTAATATAAAAAATGGCCTATGATCCTTTTCTAACAAACTATCTGAAAACCTTGGTAAGATTATCTAGGAAAGTTTTGGATTAAGACACAAAGGTAACTAAGTAGCATCTCACACACGGATGGCACAGAGTCACATCACAAGCTACTACCTATCTAGTTTATGCACAAGTTAGCTATGAATATCATGTCCCTAATCTAATGTCATAAAAAACTCCACAATGGTCATACATATATACATTCATATAGTTCAAATTTTGGAGGGGTATCATTTTTCTCAAAATCAACAAAAAACATAAAAACTGCCCTAAATACTCAAAAATCTCTTAGTTACACAAAAACAAACATAATATGAAACAAAACACATCACTACATAAATTTTAACCTAGACATGCCAATTTTACAGTCTTGTCATTGCTGAAAAGAAAAGAAGCATGGCAATAGAAAACCGTGGTGGCTATGATATACCCCACCCCCAACTAAAAAATTGTGTATTATCCTCAGTGCATGTAAATAATACAAAACAGGGAAATGAGGACAACCTGTGAAGCACTAGGCATCCGTGTCATCACAAGTTAAATCACCATATACCTTTGGTTGCCTCCCATGCTGCGCCTAATTCATTTTTGTGGCACAACTCAGGTTTCTTAGCTACTCAGACTTTGACAAGGTCCACCTCAACATAGACTTTCACTTCCTCAAGGTTTCCCATGTATTACTTCACTCATTTCCCATTCACCTTGAACAGGACTTCACCATCATGCTTTATTTCTATAGCATCGTGTAGGAATTCCCAAAAAATAATGAATGAACCCTACCACCTAGACTTTAGCTTACCAGGAAGCAAGCGAAGTCTTAAATTATACAACAAGACTAAATCACAAGGTTCAAACTCTCTTTTCTAAATTTTCTTATCATGATACAACTTCAGTCTTTGTTGTATATGGCAGAACTCCCCTAAGAATAGATTTGAAATTCATCCAACTCATTTATCGTTCCCAATCTCAACCTTGCTGCATCATGCCACTCAAAATTCATCCTTCTTAATGCCCATACTACCTTGTGCTCGAGCTTGAACGGAACATGGCATGCCTTGCCGTATACAAACTGATATGGGGAGGAATTTGTGGCAGTCTTATAAGCTATTCGGTAGTCTCATAATGCATTATCCAACTTTCTAGACTAGTCAGTCCTGGTGGCATTCACAGTCTTTGCCAATATGGACTTGATCTCTCTATTAGAGACCTCAACTTGCCCTCTTGTCTGAGGATGGTAAGGTGTTATCACCTTATGCCTTACACCATATTTATTAAGCAGTGCCTTAAATAGAAAGTTGCAAAAGTGAGATCCACCATTACTAACAATAGCACATGGAGTGCAAAATTGAGAAAAGATATTTTTCTTCAAATGTGCAGTTTCACTCCTACATTTTTTATTTGGAAATACAACTGCCTCTACCTATTTTGAAACATTGTTAACCTCTTCCAAAATATACCTCATGCCATAGGAGCTCATGAATGGACCTATGAAGTCAATCCCCCATACATAAAATAACTCCAGCTCTAATAAAGGTGTCATGGGGAGTTCATATCATCGTGAAATATTTCCTTGAAACTAACATTGGTCATAAGCTTGTGCATAAATATGAGAATCCTTATAAATAATATGCTAGTAAAACCCACACTGCAAAATTTTATGGGCTATGCAAGTACCACTATGATGACTCCTAACTAGTGTTGAATGACAAGCTTCAAGAATCCTCATCATCTCCACCTCAGGTATACACCTTCAAATAACATCCATAGAAAACCTAAGAAGGTATGGCTTAGCCCAAAATAATATACTCACCTTATGTATAAATCTCTTGAGCTGCTAGAAGAAAAGATCTTCTAGGACAAGATTACTTGCCCAATAGTTAGCAAAATCAGCAAACCAAGGGATTAAGTCTTGAGATGCTACCAAGACACGCTCATCTAGAAAAGTAGCATCTATTTCAAGATCATCCCCTAATTTTTGCATTGCCTCCCCTTCAAGCCTTGACAAATGATCTGCAACTTATTTTGCAGTGCCTTTTCGATTCTTCACCTCAAAGTCAAATTCTTGCAGCAAGTGAACCCAATGAATCAATCTCAGTCTGGCATTTTTTTTATATCAGATACCTTAAGGTTGTATAGTCTATATGAACTATGACATTGGTCCCAATCAAATAGGACCGAAATTTTTCAAAGTCAAAAACCACTGCAAACAAATCTTGTTCTATAACTGTATAATTTTTCTGTGTGGGGTTAAATGCCTTGTTGGTATAGTAAATAGGGTAAAGGAACTTCTTGCTCTATTGGCCAAAGAAAACACCCAAGGACCTCACCTTGCATCACACATGACCTCAAAAGTTCAGACAAATCAGGGGACACAATTACAGAAGCCATAATCAAGCGCTCCTTAAGGCACTTGAAGGATTTCAGGCATGCATCATTGAATACAAATTTCACCTATTTCTCTAAAAACTTGAATAGAGGATTTGCAATTTTAGAGAAGTCCTTGATGAACCTCCTATAAAAGGCTGCATATCCCAAAAGCTCTACCTTTAACTTAGACTGGTGGTGGAAACTTTTAAATTACCTCTATCTTAGCTTTGTCCACCTTAATACCGTATTTGGAGATCTTGTGCTCGAGAATAATACCTTTTTCACCATAAAATGGTATTTTTCCTAATTCAGCACCAAGTTGTACTCTTCACATCTATGTAGTGCACTGACCAAATGGGCCAAACAATCATTGAAGAAGTCTTCAACAAATGAAAAATCATCCATGAAGACCTCGATCGTGTACTCCACCATATAAAAAAATATAGACATTATGCATCCTTGAAAGGGCCAGGAGCATTGCATAACCCGAATGGTATTCTCTTGAATGCAAAAGTCCTATAGGGGTAAGTAAATGTCATCTTTTCTTGGTTCTCAAGAGCAATAGTGATCTAATTGTAACTCAAGTACCCATCAATAAAACAATACAAACCCTTTCCTATTAGTCTATAACTTATCTGATCCATAAAAGGATTGGGGAAGTGATCCTTCTAGGTCCAAGTATTTAGCTTTTTATAATCCATGCAAACTCCCTAACCGGTCACTGATCTCATGGTCACAAGTTCATTCTTCTCATTGGGAACTACTATAAATCCACCCTTCTTCGGTATGCATTAAACCAGGCTAACCCACTTTTTGTGCGCAATGGGGTAAACCACTCTAGCATCTAACCCCTTAATAATTTCTTTCTTCATAATCTCCTGCTTAGTAGAGTTCAATCTGAACTGATGCTCAATGCTGGGAAAATATTTTGGCTCAAGATATATTTTGTGAGTACAAAAACGTTATGGAATTCCCACAATATCTGCTATGGTCCACCCAATTTCTCTTTTGAACCGCTACAATACAGATATCAATTCTTCCACCCGTGACTCTAACAAATTTGATGAAATAATCACTGATAAGCTATTGTTGGCCACCAAGAATACATACTGTAAGTCAGATGGGAGGGCCTTTGATTCTAAAATCGATGGCTCTAAAATGGATGGTTTAGTAGGAGGCTTTGTTCTATTTTTTAGATTAAGATCCAGCTTTTTCAAAGAATAATTATAAGAAGCTCTACCATACAATGCTTTAACTATCTCATCATATTCTTCGATGCCATCACTCTCAAAATTCATGATCACTACTTCTAACACTTCGACCCCAAGCCTCTCTTCAATGGGAAAGACCCCTGTAACAACCTTATATCAATAATATCTTTCATTGTCACCACTCATATATCATCTGGTTACTGTACTGATAGACACACATCAAAAACCACTTGCTCATCATTCATCCTGAAGGTTATATCCTCTAATTCCATATCAATAAATTCCTTCACCATGAAACTAAAGGGTCTACCCAATATAATATAGGACTTAAAAGTCTACCTCACAATCAAGAACCATGAAATCAATAGAGAACATAAAGAATACCACCCTTACCACTATATTACACTAAACACCCACAAGTTTTTTCATAGAAGAGTTGTCCATCAACAACTTCATAGATGTCAGTTTGAGTGTACCTATCCCCAATAGCATGTATATAACCAGTGGCATCAGATTTATGCTGGCTCCCAAGTCCCACAAAGCTAGTTTGATATTAAAAGGCCTAATAAAACATGAAATAGTGACCACCCCGGGGTTCTCCTTCTTTTTTGCTAATGGTTTGGAAGGGATAACACTACCACGGTACATATTATCATTGGGATCACCGACCCAGTCATCACCATCACCAGTCTCATAATTATCATAAAAAATGTCTACTTCTTAAACTCTACCTCAGGTGTCTCATCACTTGCAGTACTATCATTCTTCGACTCCTCAGTAGTGGCCACATAGGGATTATCAGTAGGGGCACCATTCCTAGTGGTAATAGCTAGACAATGACCGATGGTTGGAGGACTCTAAACCATGTAACTCAGAAGGGTACCTGGCTGCCTTTGATTTAACATAGCAGATATCTACCTAAACTGCATCTCTAATTACTTGATTCCAATTATATGAGAGTCAACATTCTATGTCAGACCTGAGATATCAGCCTTAATCTCCTGATTCTCTTGACCCTTCATCATTTGGACAACAACTCCTCTATTATCAATTTTATATCATGGCTACCCGATGGAATATACCTATCTCCCTTCTTCTTGTAGTCATCTCTACGTCTTTAGTCACCATCACACTCCCTACTGTGATCTTTGTATCTATCACCATAATAGTTCCTACCTTGGTTTCCTTTCTCTTTTGCTTAAAAACATGTCAATTCATGATTAAGATACTTAGCCTCCTCCTCCAAGTCAAACTCATAAGCTCTAGAGGCTGAACCCTGTACACTTACTGTGTTTATTTTCTCTAAGTTCACTATTGAGAACTACTTAGCAAGCAACCCAATATCATCCCTCAGTCGCAAAATATCTTATGCCACAAAATTATCAACTACTCCATGGTCTTTGAAATCTTAAATAGCATAAGTTCCAGAACCTCTCACAGCCTCCCAAGTATGCCACACTTGATTAGTGAGAGAGATCTGGTCTAGAACCTCAGAAGCTGCTTCTCAGCATAAGAAGCTGCTTCTCAGCATAATCTTATGGACGTTCCTTCAATGATTGTGTCTTGCCATACCTTGGGAGCTGATGTTCAAGGTTCTATAAAATATCTCTAGTATACGATGATTGAGGGCCAATCTTTAATTTATCTTAAATATAAATGAAGCATCATATATCGACTCTGAATGTAGCTGTCTAAAATTGTATATCTCATCTTTAAGCCGTAATATCTTGGCTGGAGAAAAGAATTGGTTTAAGAATTACTTGTGTAACTAATTTTTAGTGGTAATAGTTCCTCTTAGAAGTTCCCCCAACCACAAAGAAGCTTCTCCAGTCAATAATAAGAGGAATAACCTCAATCTGAGTGCTTCCTGTTCTACCCCCAAAATAATTTAAGAAGTGCAGATCCCAACAATATTAGCAAGTTACATATTTATGTCATCTGTAGAAGATCCTAAAAATACACATTTCATTTTCAGAAGCTAGATCATAGCACTGGTTATGTCAAATTTCACATTAGGGAAAGTGGAAAAAAATGACAGCTCCTATTTCTACCAACTCAACGGATCCCATGTCCCTCTCTTGATCATATGATTAAAAGTACTGGAATGTTGGGATCACTCGATCCTGAGCACCTAGAACTCTATATATATTACTATCAAGTGATGCTTGACGATCAACTAGTAGTCTTGGACTGGTTAACTCTGCTTTCTGAGCTAATCGGCCTTCTTAGCCTCCCTTCTACGGTTAGCTACATCTACTAACATTCACTCTATCTATCGATCAACAATGTTGTGTGGATCACCTAGAGTGGGGGAGAAACCTTATCAAGATTTTCTTTAACCCCTTCTAAATTTCCTGTACGTACTGGTTTTATCATCATAATGTTAGGTTCTAACAGTCACTCTAGGTTAAGATTCAGTGGGAGTAAGGGATTGCCTTGACTCCTAGTGTTAGGCATACACCGGCGTATACCCAACTGAGAATAGAAAATTAAAGACCTAAAAATTCCAACAAGCTTCAATTAACAGTCACACCATCTTCCTCGGCAATGACACCAAAAGTTTGATTAACTCCCAAACTATACCTCAAACTAAAGGATAAAGCGGTCGCTGTCAATTTTAGTAACCTAACTAGGTTGGGGTCAACCCCACAGGGAAGATACGGATTTGTATCTCTAGTATGCTAAACTTAACGGGCTAAATAGAAAGTAAATGAGGGGTTAGTTATTGTGATCTCTAACAAGTAGCAAATCTCAACTTTGGTTGTAATTAGTCGGTGATGACACTAGGAATGTGTTCTCCATGGCTTCTCAACTCAGTAGGCTAATTGTGCTTTATTGAACCAACCCAGTACCTTGCATACATAATTTGCTAAGTTATGTACCATCAACTATATTGTGGACACGTTAACGAATTTCATTCTTTACCTTTTGAGTCTTAGGATATCATATTACTATCCCTTGTCCGAGATCCCAGTTAGCTATTACCTTTTGAGTCTTAAGTTATTAGATGATAGATAACCATCTTACATAGATTATATTGATTATCTTAGATCGATAGTTAATCTTTAAATTACTATTGTGATTATTTTTTCCTAGTCACTACTCCTCTTGTGGAGTAAGTAGTAATAATCTAGGAGGGATTTTACCATTTGTAACCATCTTACATAGATTATATTGATTAGCCTAGATCGATAGTTAATTTTCAAATTACTATTGTGATTATCTTTTCCTAGTCACTACTTCTTTTGTGGAGTAAGTAGTGATAATCTAGGAGGGATCTTACCATTTTCAACCGCTAAGACATCTATAAAAATGCAGATAATAAAATACATGCAAAGATATTGGTTCAGAACAACTTATCACTTCTCTACTTCGTCAATATACCTGGCTTCCATAACCCTAGAAAAGGGCTTTAGCCGCTCATACTTATGAAATGATCAATGAAATTTATAATGAACAACATTAAGCAATATCACAATGATAAACAAGTAAAACCCAAATCCAACAACTGATTATTAATCAAAATCAAGAACAAAGTGCTCCCAAGGTCAAATTCTGAATCTTGGAATAAAATGTAAGTTTGTAAGTGTTAAGAGTGTGTAACCTAACTACAGAATATCAAAAGGGTATTGATAGGATACAAGGAAAACCTAAAAATTAAAATCCATACGAAAAATAAAAATTGAGGTTGGTGGCCACTTACTTAGGCCACCTACGGACTGTATGTACTACATAGGACCATATGTGGTCCTAAGTAAGTGCCAAACCTCTTGTACATCTGCTACAACTCTCTGGATGTGGTAAGTGCCAGACCTCTTGTACATCTGCTACAACTCTCTGGATGTGGACCTCTGTCACTTACTTTGGTCACATACGGACTGTATATGCCCTTAGTAAGTGACAAAAAATTTTTTTCCTGCTTCTGAGTGGGTATTTATACCCTTTCCAGGAATGGGGGTGCCGCTAAAGCAGACACTTGGCCATTTTAGCGGTCACATTTAAAGTGCCTACTACCGCTAAATAGGTATCCGACCCCATAAGCTATGTGTCTAAAGAAGAAAATGGTTCGCTTTTGTGCTAGCCGCTAAAGTGCCCAGGTGTCACTAAAGCAGTACCTACTAGCTGAGAAAGGATGCTAAAGCACCCAATAAGTGGTTAAAGCACCCAAAGGGCCTCTTAGCGGTCACACAAGATATTAGGCATCAGTTGGAGACTTGGAATTTTTTTGAGTCTCTCCTAATTCTTTGGGATTTATTTGGAATTTTGTATGTACAAACAGACTATGCTACCCTATTAAATTTGATATTCTAGACTCAATGGAGCTATCAAAATTTCCATCCGAGGTTGTTTTGATGAAAAGTCAGTCCCATACCCACTTTCCATTTTTTTAACTCTCGACCAATATCCCAAAATGAGCCTGGGAGCCTCGGGACCTGAACTAAGGGCCCACCAAACCTAAGATTAATTTTTTGGAGTTGTTGGAACTGTCAAAATTAGCATATAAGGTCATTTGACAAAATCTTTTGCCCGGTTGCCAATTTGAACCAACAAAGGCTTCAAAATAGGGAATTGGCTCTAAAAAGCTAACGAACTGCCCAGTAATCAAACTGTCAATTCCAACAAGTCAAAATGACTTGGGGCACTATAGAAATCTCTAAATGATGAAATAAGCAGAAATACAAAAAATGACCTAAAGGGTGATTACAAAGTCTTTCATGTTAAATGAAATAATAATCCAAGACTATGAAAAGCATAATAGCAAAACATTTGTCAAAACCTGTCTATTAAGCCTTTAATCATAACGAAACTATCTAGATAGGACAAGGCTCTAGCAATACCATAGCTGAAAATGCTAAACATTCTGAATAAACTGCCTTACAAAAGATGGAGGACTTACCAACTCTAATAATGTTTGGACGATCCTAGTATTGCACCCATCCAAAAGAATGTTCCTCCAAACCCATAGCATGAAATGATCAACCGCCCGAAGATGGACAATACGTGGAGTGTATTGGCAGTAGAATGGACAAAATAATAATAATGATGATAATATTAAAAGCTTTTGATAAGTACATTATAGGGTATAATCCAAACCATCAAGGTATAAACAAAGGCTTCAATTTAAATATGTGTATTTAGACTCTATTCTAATTTCTGCAGTTCTGATTTAGATGGCATCCTAGACATTTTTGTAAATACCACGGGTTATATGGGATCAGTTTTAACTTATTGTCCAAGCCCCCAATCCAAGTTTGCCACAATGATTGGAGTTTCTAATTTCTGGTATACCAAAGTTATAATCAAGTATAAAATAATTATATTTATTTCAAGACATAATCAACTCCATGTCGGTAAAACATAATTTCAAACAATGAGACTATCAAACCCATGCCTTCTCAGTTAACTATCTATATCTCTTTAAGCCCATGTTTTAGCCTTTTCAAGGTATTAGACTTTCCCAAAAATCATCCATCTCTTATTTTCTGTTTGATCTCTTTCATGTAGTAATTCATTGACCACCATAAAACAAATTAAAAGTCAAATAAGAATGTTTTTCAAGATCACAATCAAATTTTTTGGCAAATATGTTTCATATTCAAGACTTCTATTAAGTTTCAAGGTGAAGTCATCTCTATCACGTATTCAAAAAATCACCGTGATAGAAAAGAGTAAATTGAATATGAAAAACAGCCTTCAAAACCATTTGCATAAGTAACAAACAATTCGGAAATGAAAAACATTCAAAAACCCAACCTTGTTCTTCACATAAATTGGGAAGTGGGGACATATTAAAATAGATTGAAACCCATAATTTCTACATAATTAAGAGTTCGAAAAGTCAGTTTTAAAACCCATAGAATTTAGGTTGCTCTACATATCTTTTTACAAAAGAAATTTTAAGAAAAGCTTGAACTTTTTGGCTGGGAGCTTGAACCCTAATTGATTCTCCTCTTAGTATTTTAGGGAAGACTAGAATGTGATTAGAGTGTATAAAAGTTGTATTTAGGGACTTAGAAATATTTTGGGTGAATGGAGAATGCTTTATAGTGTAAAAAGATCCAAACACCCTAAAAATAAGGCATCAAAATAAAATTCCGCTATGTAACACAATGGGGCGGGGTGTTACGGCACACAACACGTGTTCCATGTGCCACAGGGTTATCGTCTGGCCTAGTCTGTGCGATGCAGGGCCACCACGTGGGCGAGGTAGTAACCCCATGCGTTGGTCCAGGTGATGTGGGGCCATCGCACGAGGGTCCCCTTGCGATGCACTTTCCTATTTCATGCCTAAAACTTTTGAACTCATCCCAAAATTTCCTATACTTATTATAAGGATCACATAGGCTCATTTCTAAGACAATTAACATACAGGGCATTACTTTTATTTTCATAGCCATGGTAAAATACATTAGTTTGGTATATGCATTGGGTGCGGGTAAATTTTAAACAGAAGTTGCATGGAAAGAACAAATCAAATGTATCTGATGAATTTCGTGAATATATGTCACGCCTCAAATCCTATTGGGGCAGACTGGTACCCGTAACTGAGGAGGCCCGGGAGAACTAGCTCATCACCTTATACTTCCCATGCATACCTCTATGACAACCCAAAATTTAGACAGCATCATGCCACATATAAAAGGAAATAATCACCTGTATAAGCTCGAGCACACATATATATGTATATACAATACTTGGCCGTTGAAGCCATCACGTCTATTAACAAAACACCACCTTGACTGTACATTAGGTCTATAAAGCCTCTATACAATACAAAGTGTTTAACTAAGGTTGGGACACACCCTGCCATATAACTAACTTCTATACAATACCAAAAGTGACTGGATATGACACGGAAAGCCCCGAAGCAAACTGGAGATCATCAAAAGTAGCTGGATATCCTGGCTTCTACTTGTGCGGTGTATGAGCTGAGGTACCTATGCCTGCAACATGAAATGCAGGTCCCCTGTGGGGGACGTCAGTACAAAATATGTACTAAGTATGTAAAGCTGTAGATAATCACATATGCTATAAGAGCTCAATAAAAATCAGAAACAAGTGAATAAATCGTAATAGGAGTGGACCACACTTACTAGAACTTGTGACAACCTATACATTGTATTTATTCAATCCATTCAGAACATAGAAATTAGTGGGTTTATATAGTTTATTTGCAAACATTGGAGTTTGAATGAGTTTCGAGGGTCACAAACAAGTTTTTTACTTTGCTGATACTGGTGCATGTGCGATCGTAATAGTTCATTTGTGCAAATTGGAGTACGAATGAGTTCTAAGGGTTAAAAATAAGTTTTTGAGTTTACTAGTTCTGGTGCATGTGTGATCGTAATAGTGCAATCGCAGTCCCTAGGACTGTGATAGCGATACCTCTGTACCTGAAGGGGCTATAAATGGACCCCAATATCACAATTTTGGTAATTTTCTCTTCAATTTAGAGAGACAAGAATCCTAAATGATTGTGGTTACTCAAAACTGAGTCTATTGGGTGAATTAGGAGCTTGATTAACATCTTTTATCATGATAATCATCCTCATTAAGGTAAGATTTTATCACCTTTTTGATGAATTTCTTGGGTTTTGGTCCAAAACCCCAAATTCACATAGGGCTTGATTTTAGCACAAAGTTTTCTTGGTCTTCACCCATTTCCTAAGGGTTATGATTTTTTGTTCGTATATGAACATTGGGTTGACCTCGAAAATATAATTTTAGTAAATGGGACCCACTTGGAGTTTTTAGTGTTGTTTTTAAACCTGAAGTACAATGGTGAAATATGAGTATTGTTATTTATTTATTGATGATTAGATTATGATTTTGATAGTTTGATGGCATTTTAGACTTGTGAAATAAAGATGAGCTTTTGGTGAATGATTAAAGGATTTGTCGTTCGGCTTTAAGGTAGGCTTTTGTCTACTCTTCTTCGTAAGATGATGTGTGTTTAATCTATTGTGTGTGAATGTAAATGTTAAGTTTTATTATGGGTAGAATGACTTAGTATTGAATATTAAAGTTTGGGAATTAGATGATGGTTTTAACCCGTAAGTTGAAACGCTTAATATCCTTTTTGAATCCTATTACCTGCTCCCTTAATTTAACTAATTTATAACATGGATATAATATGATGCTAGGTTTGGGATGTGGTTTAAGTTTTAGAATCATGGTTAGTATGATTACTTTAGTTAGGCTAGTCTAGTGATCTTGAAACTATAATTTGAGTAGAGTTGACTTAAATGCCCTTGTTTCTAGATGAAGTTCCTATCTTAGGTTGGGTTATGGCTTACTTGACATCTAGAAGTTGAACTAGATACCTTAGCCTAGTTTGGGGCATAGATTGCCTAAATATGGAAATTGAAGATTAGAAGTGGGTTCTTATGGCCCACCTTAGGCCAAGACTTGTGTTAGCCCTCGTGGACTTAGTTGTGGATGTTACGCCTAGTTGAGACTATTGAGCCTTTAAAATAAGGTTACTTCATGGCTTGAAAAACTGTGATAACTTTTCTCGAATTATGGTTAATGGCCTATAGAGATGATATTCCTCATGGTTATGAGTTATGCCTCATTGATGCATTATGCCCCTCTAGATATGAGATGCCTCCTATGTGTGAGATGATTATAGATATGCTTTATGGCTTATAAAGATATTAGGCCTATAAATATGATTTTGACATGGACTTCGAATATGTATGTGGGAAAAAGGCCATGATTATGATGTTATAATTGTTTCAGACATATTATTAGACCTAAGGCCGTGTTATGATATAAGTTGACCATTCGGGAAGTATCTATCCTTGTAAAGGATGCAATTGTAGTTTATTGATATATTAATGCTTATGGTTCCATTATATAAATACTAATGATGGTATACATAGGTTTGGTACATTCATAATCATTGCATCGATGATTGATACGATTCTGACTAGATTATAATATTGTTATTATTGTAACTAACTAAGAGTTAAATCTCAATTTCTACCTTAATAATGGATTTCTTTATAATAATAAATGTCAGTCTTTAATGAATAACCTATAGGTAAAAGAGGTTAATAATGATTTTTTAAAGACTTGACAGTTAAGTTTTGGTCTATTATTTGATATTAATAATTACTCTAATCATGAAAAATTCCAATCCTTTATTTACTTTTACAATAACTTAGTCATGAAGTTCACTAAATGCAAAAAACTTATGAATTTACACTCTTTTAGCTACTACTTGAGCCCGTGCACCTATCATACACATATACACATCTCTCCAGTATGAGACAGAGGAAGATGCTGGATTAATAATTAAAATTTTGGGTAAAACTCGATAAAAGTTATAATAGTCATGTTATGTATATATGCTTATGGATAATGTGATATTGATGATGATCGATGGATTATGGAAGTATACTTTACCTTTCTTCCCTTTTTATGTTTATTTACTTTAGACCTCATGGGACTTATTCTTTACTTTATTTCTCGTGGGACTTGCACTTTACTTTAGCCCTCGTGGGGGTTCTCTCTCTATTATTGACATTGATGAGGATATTATGATAATGTGATCATACCCAACAAGGACGGGGGATATTATGATAAGGATGATGATGATGATGGTTATGAAAGTGATGGTTATGATGTTGGTATTATGATATTGTAGATTTTGTTGCATTTATACTTGCATGCACATCACCTATCACTAGTATACACATATGTCTATAAGCTCGTATGGAAGGGTTGCATAGATATAGGGGATGACTATTCCTTGTATTATTTTATGGTGATTGAACCTTCTGAGCCTAGGCAGTTGGGGCACGCATAGGGTCGGCAAAGTATTTGGTTATATAGAATAGCCAGTTACTTGCGTTGTTATTGATATTTTTATTATCATTGTTATGATTATTGTTATATCTAGCTTATTACAAATTGGTCATTGATTCAGTATCAGATTTGAGGTATGATTCTAGCCTCTTCTATCTTACAATTTTGTTATTATGCATGATTAACTTATAATGAGATAGATGGATTAGAAACCCTGAGCATGTTAGTACTAAATCTTGATAGGATTCTAATGAGGCCTTATAATGAAGATATGATGATCTAGGTTGTACCTCGAGATGACCTTAAATCTCTCTCTCTCTATATATATATATATGTAGATCTAGCTATATATAGCTATGGTATTACTTTATATCCCTTCCTTCCTTTGTTCATATTGTATATCCATTCTTTTTCCTTATATATTGCTATATAATCTTCGTTCATCCTTTATTCATATATTGGACAGGGATATATGGTATAGTGTTGAGATTTCTGAGTATGGCTGGAATAGGATAGTTTATCCTTGATACATCATTAGTCTTATTATGTTAGTCTCTTGGACATAAATAGGATAGGTTATCCTTATTATCTCATTGACTATTTATGTGGTTGTTGAACATTTGGTGTAGTTTCCATTTCATTTATATGTTATGTATATTTGTTTTATATTTGGAGCTCAATTGGCAGTTGCCTACTTAGCACCATTAGTTTGGTACTCACACTACACTTCTACAACCTGCTGATCATAGTACGGGTTATCGTTGTTGATGTGTGAGTCATTTGGAGCAACCATGGTTCGGAGACTTAGAGTGAGCTCCTAACGTACGGAGTATTACTTACCTCCTTCCTATGTACTAGATTTGTCTCTATGTTGTATTTGAAGATAAGTTGTATCAGTATAATTTATTTCATCTTTTCTACTTTTGTACTCTTATTATATTATTAGAAACTCTTGTACTGATACCACCAGTTTTGGGATTTTATTATTTATTTGATTCGCTTATTTCTTCTATTCCGCATTCTCTTCTATATATATTTGGGTAGGCTGATACTAGTGTTTCTGGACTACGGGGATTGGCTTGCCTTTTGGTGGGTTATGATAGGCACCATCATGACCTGATAAATTGGGTCGTGGCAAATGAATAAGTCACTTATAGCATAGTGAATAATCTATGTTCCATTCAAGTATCAAAAAATTATCTTTACTTCTTTCCAATGATCTTTTCCATGATTGGATTGATACCTACTAACCAAACCTATGGCATAACAAATGATTGGGCAAGTACACATCATAGCGTACATCAAATTCCCAACAACACTAGAATATGGTAATTGATACATGTCTTTCTTTTCTTTTGTAATCTTTGCACACATTTCAAGGCTTAAATTTTCACCTCTTGCTATAGGAGTATCCATGGATTGGCAACTATTCATTTAAAGGCATTTCAAAATTTTCTTTAGGTATCTTTGTTGAGATAGACTTAAATTTTCATGGAACACTCTTTTTAAATTTTTACACCCAATATATAATCTGTTTCACCCAAACATTTCATGTCAAATGACTTTAAAAGCTATGACTTAATAGTTTCCACATACTCCAAATTATTTCCAACAAATAAAATATCATCCAGGTAAAGCAAAGAATCACAAACATTCCATTAGACTTCTTCACACAGATGCAATAATCTTCATCAGTCATTGTGAAATCAAATGAAATCACTTCCTTATGCAATCTCAGGTACCACTGCCTTGAAGACTGCTTTAGGCCATTATCGATCTGTTTAATTTACAAACCTTATTTTCTTGGCCTTTAACAACAAAACCTATAGGTTGTTCCATATATATTTTCTCGTTTATTTCAACATTTAGAAAAACAATCTTCACATTTATTTGGTGTAATTCAAAATTCAAACGTGCAACAATAGCCAAAAGTAAGCGAATTGAGATAGATTTCACAACTAGTAAAAACTTTCCTCATAATTTATTTTAGCTTCTTGAGTAAAACCTTTTTCCACCAACCGTGATTTGTGTCTTTCTATTGACTCATCTGATTTGTGTTTAACTTTGAGAATCAATTTGTTCCCTTAGACTCTAATTTTTCTTTCATTTCTTTTATCCATTTAATTTTTTTAAGGCTCGATAAAGCGTCAGTCAAAAAATTAGGTTCATCCAATTTTGTGGAGGATACCAAGAAAACATAATCCTCAATCTCATAACATCATTTAGGTATAAGTTTTCTTGTACTCTTACATAATTGAAGTTCAGATTCCTCCGTAGGATTTTGGGATTCAAAACTCCTACTTGGACTAAGAACTATTTCTTGATATATTAGATTATCAAGTATATCCAATGACAGTAGTTGATCATCTGAATTCAACATTTCATAAAGACGCTCATTGTTCTTTATTTCACCCTTTTGGGAAAATTATTTTCAAGGAATGTGACATCTCGTGATTCGATTTAATAGTACTTCTATCTTCCAATTCACAAATGAACACATATTCTTTGGAGTATTTTGAGTATCTTATAAAGATACATTTCTTTTCTTTTGGACTTAGTTTACTGAACTCACCAAAATAATCTTTAATCTACACAACACAATCCAAGGTTGTAGATTATTAAAATTTGATTTATTATCAATCCATAGTTCATAAGGAGTAGAAGATACTGATTTAGAAGACACTTTATTCAATATACAGGCCACAGTTAATAACACATCTCCCCATAAAGAGATTGGTAAATTTGCATGCATCATCATGGACCTTGTCATATCCAACAATATTGTATTCCTTCTTTTAGCTACATCCTTTTGTTGAGGTATATAAGGAGTAGTTAATATGCCTTCTTCAGTACATAATTCTTTAAACTGTTTTGATAAATATTCACGATCTCTATCGATTCTTAAAGTTTCATACTTTTATTTAATGGATTCTCAACTTCATTCATATATATTTTGAACCATTCAAGTTGCTTTAGATTTATGAGAGATCAAATAGACATAACTATCACAACCCGAACCAGGGCCTGACCATGATGGGTATCTCAAGACCACCATGGACCGGTGACCACCCCCTTAGCCTAACCTCAAGAGCACAATAATAATAATAATAATAAAGATAAAATGGAAAACAATTAAGATAGTAATGAAAGAAAATAGAAAACTTAAATAAACTCTATAAGAATCAATAACCAACCCACATCTGTTCATGAAAGCCTCTAAAACCAGGATAACATCTAACTTGGGACATGCCCCCGACTATGACCAAAAAGAATCCAAAATTACTAAATCAAAAAGGAAATAATAATGAAATAATAAGGCTTTCGGAAGGATGGAGACTCACCACTTCACAGTAACTTAATGAACGTGCTTAACTACCTAACACTGCATAAGAGTAATAGAAATGTCTTCGGACCCTACATCGTGAAATGATGTAGCGTCCTAGAACGGTAACTAGTATAATCACTGACATGTAACTCTAGGAAAGAAATAACATAATACCATGTCCAAAAATCAGTGAAAAGCGCACACACACATACACATACACACACATATATATGTAGAGACAGAGGATGTCAAGATAGGGTAAGGGAAATGAACATGAGAGTATTAAAACTATTAATCTAGACTATGTCGCTCGCCCCATCCTAAAGGCCCCCATGGGTTATATAGGTTCAGCCCTCCTACTGAAAGAGCACTAGCGCGTGTTATCCATACGAACCGAGGAAAAACTAAATCCACCATGAGCAATAGCCATGACAAATATATATATATATATATTTCAAGTGTGTATTAAGCACACATCCATATAGACCCCCAACACCGACAAGCGTTGTTTTCAGTATTCGTCCACCCAGGACTTACACCTTTATGGTGAGATACACAACCCTTTTAAGCCAAAATAATAATCACTTTACACATAATTCCAACCGTTGACCCAGGAGTCATTCATTAAGACATTTATCACTTGGAATCGTCATACTAATATGCTTGCAAGCTCAATAAACATGCCAAACCAATTCACACAACTAAATTGGACTCCCAAGTTTCATTAAAATCAAAACTATAGGCACCAAGGCCATCCTAAATCCATTATTATATCTATTTATCCATTAATGCAATGCATTGAGTTCAAAAGGATATTAAACCATGCAATTTTCCATAATTAAAATCAAATTCAGAAAATGGGTTGAGGTCAAGGCAATTCAAAGCCAAAATTCATCTAATTTGAGGAAACCCATGTTCCTCATTCCAACTATTTAAATAATGTATCAATTCAGTTCCTAAAATATCAATTTAAAGCATGGATAATCAATTTAAAATATAGGACAAATAATCCAATCAGTAAAAACCAAAATCTCACATCCCAATTTCAAAACCTATAATTTAGTATCATGAAAATTCATTCAATTTATGCCACAATGTAAAATTAAAGTGTAGGAAAGAGACACATGCCTGAAACACGCAAGAAATTAAAGTCAATTTAAAGTTTGGAGTTTGGATGATGAATGTACTGTGAAACACTTGAATGTTCTTCAGTTTTGAGTTTTAACACAGAATAGATGATTTTTATCTTTGAAAACTGAAGAAAAGAGGCTTATTTTATGTTTAAAAGTCGTACAAGGGGTAAAAAGGACCAAAATCCCCTCACCCCAAGTGATAAAATAAAACTGGATGAAATTAACACACTGGCTTGACACACTGTTATCACGGAGGTTATCCTCCATTACACGCCAATATTGTGGAGGTTAACCTCCGTGACACGGCCTTAACATGGACCCTCACTGCCTTGAGGTCCCAAAATGACCACAAAGCCCTTCCAAAAATTCTAATACTTTCCCCAAAAACCCATTTAACATCCCTAAACATAATTCAAGTCAAAAATTTATGTTATGCATGCGGAAAGGTGAAAATTAAAATGATCAAAATTTTAAGGGATCTTACATTATCCCCCCTTAGGATCATTTGTCCCAAAATGATGATTTAGGATACTTTTAGCACGAGAATAGCAAGAGTACACTGAAATCAATTGACAAACTCAGAAAGTGACATGAGGAAAACAAAACTTATACCTTAAGCACTTTTATCACACTCGGGGAACAAGAATGGGTATTTGGCCTCTATATCATCCTCAACTTGCCATATAGCTTCTTTCATCTTTTGATTTCTCCAAAGGACCTTCACCGAAGCAACATCCTTGGTCCTCAATCTACAAACTTTCCTATCCAATATTTCAATTGGGACTTCCTCATAAGACAAGGAATTCGTAACACCAACATCCTCAACCGGCACTTTAAAGGAAGGATCACCCACTCAATTTTTCAACATGGAGGCATGAAACATTGGATAAATAAAACTCAAACTCGTAGGCAAATCAAACTCATAAGCAACATTCTTAATTCTCCTCAAAATCTTATATGGACCAATGTAACAGGAACTAAGCTTTCCCTTCTTCCCAAACCTCGTGACAATTTTAATAAGTGATACCTTCAAGAATACCCAATCACTTACTCCAAACTCCACCTATCTTTGCCTTACATCTACATAAGACCTTTGGCGGCTCTAAGTAGTCTTAAGTCTTTCTCTAATCACTTTCACCTTTTCCATGTCTTGGTGAACCAAATTCGGATCAAACAACCTATTCTTACCAACCTCAAACTATCCAACAATAGACCTATACCTCATACTATAAAGATCATTAAAAGAGCCTTCTTAATACTTGAATGATAACTGTTATTGTACACAAACTCAATAAGAGGCAAATGATCAACCCAACTTCCCTTAAAATCAATTATACAGGCCCTTAACATATCTTCTAAAGTCTTAATAGCATGCTCCACTTGTCCATCTATTTGAGGGTAGAAAATAGTGCTAAGGTTCACCTGAGTACCCAAACCTTTCTAAAATAAATGCCAAAGTAAGATGAAAATTGCATACCTCAGTCTAAAATAATGGACACTAGCGCACCATGCAACTTCACAATCTTCTGAATGAACAACTTAGCATAATCCTCTTTTGAGTAGTTAATCTTCATAGGAAAAAAGTGAGTGTACTTACTCATCCTATCTACAATGAACCAAATTGAGTCATACTGATTCCGAGACTGTGGTAGACCTATAATGAAATCTATATTGATCATCTCCCACTTCTACATAGGTAACTCTATCTCTTGAGACATGTCATTGGGCCTCAAATATTCTACCTTAACTTGGTGTCAAACTATACACTTAGCAACAAACATTACCACATCTCTCTACATATTATTTCACCAGTAGATCTCCTTCAAGTCTTGGTACATCTTAGTCAAACCTAGAAGAACTGTATATTTAGACTCATGAACCTCAATCAGGATCCTTTTCCGTAGCCCATCAGCATCATGAACACAAAACTTACCTTGGTACCTCAGATTACCATCTCTCTCAATCTCAAAAGCCATAGCTTTTTACTAACCCACATCATCCTTAATTTGCATAATTATAGGATCCAAAGTCTGCTTCTCCTTCACCTGTGCTCTAAGAGATTATTTGACCACTTTATGAACAATAACTCCACCATCCTTAGAGTCTAATAGATGAACTCCCAAGTTAGTAAAGATGTGACTATCCGTCACTAATCCTCTTTTTTTCTCATCAATATTGGCTAAGCTCCCCATAGACCACTTTTTAAGAGCATCAACAACCACATTAGTTTTACCAGGATGGTAGTGAAGGATTATATCTTAATTTTTAAGCAATTAAAGCCACCGCCTCTACTTGAAATTCCTCTACCTGAAATTCAAATCCCTCTGTATAAACACATACTGCAAGCTCTTATGATCCGAATAGATATCCACATGCACCCCATATAGATAATGGAGCTAAATCTTCAAAGTAAAAACCATAGCCGGCAACTCCAAATTGCAGTCGGATAATTACTTTAATGAACCTTAAACTGTCTAGACACATAGGCCACAACCTTACCATGCTACATAAAAACACAACCTAGTCCTACATGGGACTCATCGTAAAGCACCATAAAACCATCAGTACCCTTTGGCAAGGTCAAAATTGATGCAGAAGTCAACTTATCCTCCAACTTCTCAAAACTAACCTCACAAGAATTAGACCATGAAAACTTAACCTTCTTCTGATTCAACCTTGCCAGCGGAGTAGCAATAGAAGAGAGGCTCTCTACAAACTTCCTATAATACTCAACCAAGCCCAAGAAGCTCCTAATGTTGCTTGGATTCATGGGTCTATGCCATTTATTAACTGCCTTAACTTTTTGTGGATCCATCTTGATCCCCTCACAAAAACAACATGCCCAAGAAAAGTCACAACATTTAGTCAAAACTCACACTTAGAAAATTTAACATACAACCTCTGATTCTTAAGAGTCTGCAACACAATTCGAATGTGATTGGCATAATTCTCTTTTCTCTTAAAATACACCAATATGTCATCAATATATAGTATAACAAACAAATATATAATCTACCTGAAATCTTAATTCATAAAATCCATGAAAGTAGACAGAGCATTAGTCAACCCAAATAACATTACCAAGAACTCATAGTGACCATATCGGGTTCAAAAAGCAGTCTATGGAATATCAACCTCCCTAATCTTCAACTGGTAATAGCCCAAATGGAGATCAATCTTAGAGAAGCATCCAGCCCCCTCAAGTTGATCAAAAAGGACATCAATCCTAGAAAGAGGGTACTTATTATTCACTATCATCTTATTCAAAAAATGATAGTCTATACACATCCAAAGAGATTCATCCTTCTTTCGCATAAAAACTAGGAGCACCCTATAGGGAAACATTAGGATGAATAAACCCCTTATCAAGAAGATCTTTCAACTGCTCTTTTAGTACCATTAATTTAGATGGATCCATTTTATAAGAAAGAATGGAAATAGGAAGAGTATTTGATTGAAGATCAATCCCAAAATCTATTTCCCTACCGAGAGGAATTCTAGGAAGATCATCAGGAAACACTTTAGAAAATTCATTAATCACACGGACAGTTTGCAAAAAACGACTTTCAAATGAACAATCCTTAACTCAAATTAGATGATACATACACCCTTTTGAAATCAATTTTTTAGGTCTAAGATAAGAGATAAACCTTCCTTTGGGTACTAGGGAACTCCCATCCTATTCTAATATCAGCTCATTAGAAAAGTGAAAACTGACCTTTTGGGTCCTATAATATAAAAAAACATAACACTAATGGATCCAATCCATCCCCAAGATAACATCAAAATCCACCATATTGAACTTTATTAAATCCACCGATGTCTCTCTATGAAAGATAGACACCACAAAACCCCTATAGATTTTTCTAGCCAAAATAGAATCACCCACCAGAGTAGACAAAGAAAAGGGGACAGAAATACTTTCATAACCAAAACCAAAATGCACAACCACATAAGGGGTCACATAAGAAAGGGTAGAACCCAGGTCAAGAAAACAATAAACATAGTAGGAGAAAAGTCATAATACACCAGTAATAATATCAAGGGATGCCTCCAGTTCTTAACGAGTAACAAGTACATAGAGATGATTCTATCCAGTATTGGTACCAAAAATTGCACCCTTTGGCACAAAAACTAAAAATATGGCAATCAAAACTTTATTAGCCCTAATGGCAACCCTGGATGAAGGAAAATCTCCCTGCATGCGACTAAGTTTACCATAATTATAACATTAATTTCTTTCCTTTTCATAATATATAGGGTGAAGTTACCTATAAAAGTGATAAGGAGGATAGGGTAGGGGTGACTAAGCTCCACTAGCCTGGGATTGGGTACCCTGTGCCTTAGGACTACTGCTAGCCTGAGAATGATGATCGTTCAAAGGCTTAGGATAAGGAGCACTAGTAGTAAAATATGAATTTCCCCAATTCTTCTTCTTAGTCCATTGTCCTCCATCTCTTTCACTATTCTACCGAGCCCCACCCTACTCTGAATATCTAAACTTCTTATTCTGCCTCTCTTCAATCTCTGCCTATTTCTTCCTCTCATCCTCAACTTGGTGCATATAAACCACCATCCTGGAGATATCCATGTTAATATTTAACATTGTAGTATTATATTCCAATACCAAATCAAGGGATAACCCAAAAGTAAACTTCCTCATTTTAGATCTCTAGCTAGACACCAACTCGAGAGCATAATGAAACAACTACTAAAACTTTAGGGTATACTTTGTCACACTCATCTTGCCCTATTTTAGATTCACAAACTCCTTGGCCTTAACTTTCCTCGTCTCCCAAGAAAAGAAATAATAAAGAAAGGCACCTGAAAACTCATCCCATAACGTTGGTGATGCACCATCACCTGTTAACTGCTCCCACTCATCATACCACTAATAAGTTACATCTTTCAACTGATATGCAGCAAAATTTACACCTTCAAAATAGCATACGCCACTCTAAATATCTTCTCTATCTCATTCATAAACCACTAAAGATACTCTTCAACCTTAGAGCCTATAAGGATTGGGAGATTCAACCTCATGAACTGTACAACCCAAGTGACCTCAGATCTACGAGTAATAGAACCGATATGATCTGACTAATGAGAACGAGATATCATAAACTGAGTAAGCAAATGAATAGACCGATGAAACTCTACTTTAGAGATATCCCCATGAGGTGGCTGATCGTAAGCATCACCACCTCGAAAATTCAAATAAGACTAGTGGAAACAGGTAGAACTCCATGTGGTGCAGTGTAATCCAGATCAGGGAACCTACACCGGGTCTTCACTCTATACATAAGGTGAGTCCCTTCCATATTATCCTAAGGTAAAACGGAGTTCCCTACAGAGTTTCTATGAACATCAAATCTTCGGTGAGGCATGATCTAAAATGTGAGAAAGATAGGAGTTAGAGAAGTTTCATAACACTAGACTCTATATCCCAAAATAGAATGCAAGAAAGGAAAACATTCCTAAATGCCTTGTAACCCTCTTTTTGTAAGTTTGGCATACTACACACCCATAAAAAAACTCTACTCGATACAACTTTGTGGACACCCAATGATTCTAAATCGTACTCTGATACCAAGCTTGTCACAACCTAAACCAGGGCCTAGCTGTGATGAGTATCTCAAGCCTACAATGGATTGGTGACCACCCCTTAAGCCTAACCTTAAGAGAACAATAATAATAGTAAAGATAAAGCAGAATCCAATTAAGATAGTAAAAAAAGAAAATAGGTAACTCAAATGAACTCAAAGAGTCAATCCATAAACAACCCACATCTGTCCATGAAAGCCTAAAAATCAGAATAACATCTAAGTCGGAACACACCCCCGACTATGACCATAAAGAATCCTAAAGTACTGAATCAATAAGGAACGAATAATAAAATAATAAGGTATTCAGAAGGATGAAAGCTCACCACTTCACAACAACTCAAGGAATGTGCTCAGCCACCTAAAACTATACAAAAGTAATAGAAATATCTTCAAACCCTACATCATGAACTGATGTAGCATCCTAGGATGGTTAGTGGGATAAGCACCGGCATGTAACTCAAGAAAAGTGATAACATAATGTCATATCTACAAATCAGTTAAAATTATATATACACATTCATATATACATATATAGGATGTCGAGAGAGGGTATGGGACATAAACATGAGAGTTTTAAAAATATTAACCTAGATGGTGTAGCTCAATCCATTCTAAAGGCACCCATGGGCTATATGGGTTCAACTCCTCCTGGTGAAAGGGCCCCAGTGTATGTTAGCCACATGAAGCAAGAAAAATCAAGGTTAAACTAAAGTCACCATGAAAAATAGCCATCCCAAATATATATATATATATATATATAGTGGTGTATCAACCACACGGTCATATAGAACCTCAACATCGGTAAACGTGATTTTAAGTATTTGTTCCCCTGGGACTTACACTTTCACGGTGAGCTACACAATCTTCTTTAAGCCCAAATTAATATAACTTCAAACATAATTTCAACCGTTAACCCAGGAATTATTTATTAAGGAATTTACCACTTGGTATCTTCATATCAATATTCTTACAAGATAAATTAAACATGCCAAATCAATTTACACATCCAAATTAGACTCCCAAGTTCCATTAAAATCTAAACCATGGTCACCAAGGTCATCCAAATTTATTTTTATATCCATTTATCCATTAATACAATGCATTGAGTTCAAAAGCAAGTTAAATCATGCAATTTTTCATAATTAAAATCAAGTTCACAAAGTGGGATGGGGTTTATGTAATTTCAAGCCAAAATTCATTCAATTTGGGGGAAACCCATGTCCCTCATTCTAACCATTTAAATAATGTACCAATTCAGTCTTGAAAACACTAATTTAAAGCATAAATAATCAATTCAAAATATGGGACAAGTAATCCCATCAGTAACAACCAAAACTCCTCAACTCAATTTCAAAACCCACAATTTAATCTCATAAAAATTCATTCAATTTATGTCACAATGTAAAATTAAAGTTTAGGAAAGAGACACATGCCTGAAACACAAAAAAATTAAAGTCAATTTGAAGTTTGGAGCTCGGATGATGAATGTACTGTGATACCCTTCAATGTTATTGGGTTTTGAGTTTTAAGAGAGAATGGATTATCTTGTTCTTTAAAAAATAAATAAAAAAGGCTTATTTTATGTTTAAAGGTCGTACAAGGAGTAAATAAGACCAAAAGTCCCTCACCCCAATTGAAAAAAATTCAAAATGAACGAAATTAACACACTGGTGTGATGCCTCATTATCATAAAGGTTATCCTCCATTTATCATGGAGGTCGTGGATCCTCACTGCCTCAGGGTTCCAAAATTACCTTAAACCCCTTTGGAAAATTTTAAAACTTTCCTCGAATATTCTTTTAATATCCCTAAACATTATTCAAGTCAAAAATTGATATTACGCATGCGGGAAGGTCAAAAATAAAATGGTCAAAATTTTAAGGGGTCTTACATAACCAAAGAGTGTAAAATCATGAATAAATATAATGAAATATAAAGCATCAAACCTTGCCCTCACATTCATTGGACCATAGATATCAAAATAAATTAATATAGTGGGAATCTAACTCTTTTTGCCTTTCCAAATGGTTACTTCTAACCTTTTCGGCAAGATAATTTTCATAAGTTGGCATATCAGTTTTGGAGCTGGGGGTCAATCGAAAACAACCTCTATACTTCACCTCAGGTAGTGGTATGGACTGCGAACACTCTACCCTCCTTAGACCCCACTAGGTAGAAATACACTAGGTATGTTGGTGGTGGTGGTGGTGGTGGTATATCAATTTTGGAGAATGAACCTAGATGTCCTTTATTTCTCAATTCATTCATTCGATCTTTCCCTATGTGATCCAGTCTAGCATGCCATGTAAGTATATCAACATCATTATTACTAGAATAACATGACATGACACAACGTTCAACACATTAGTCATAAGTTAAAGAATTATAATCTAAAATAATAAAACGATCATAAAAAAGTTCAAAATCATAAAAACATATCTAGATTTATTCTTACTCTATTGCGACTAAAAAATAAATCAAAACCAACATCTAAAAGAACAGACACAGATAATAAATTTTGTCAAATTTTTGAAGCATATAGGATGTCATGCAACATCAAAGACCGACCTTCACGCAAGTCTACTTTGCAGGTGTCAATTCCTTTGACTTTAAGTCTTGAATTATTTCCTACATAAATCCACCTTGATCCAGGTGAAAATCGATGAAACTTCACAAAAACTTGTCGATATCGACTCACATGGTTGGTGGCTCCTGAGTCTGCAATCCATATAGGATTAGAAACATATGCATTTGTCCTTCTTCTTGAAAAGTCATTTTCCCTTCGGCTTGTTCTTTTTCTTAGAGGGTCTTTCTTCCTCTCCTTATCCTTCCCATTATTTTTCTAATTCTTATTGTGCTAGAATCTTGAAGAATTCTTACCACTTAATTCTATCATAAAGTCATTTGAAGCAGTTTTAGAAGCACCATGTCACTCATCTTCAAGTTCAACATGACGGAAAACATCAAAAAAAGTTTTGATGCTATCATTGTGGGTTAAGTTAACCTTCAAATGTTCCCAACTATTGAAAAGATATTAGATCACTAAATGAATCTTTTGTTCGTTCGAGAGAACATGACCAACACTTTTGAGTTGAGATATCATATTTGACATCACCCTAAGGTGTTGTTTGATGATCTGATAATGATAATTCTTATAAGTGTAAAACTTGATAGTCAGCTATTTGAGGCAGGTGACAGATGTACCGCCATATGTTTCTCACAAATGTGCCCATATGGCATGAGCAATAGAAAATTTCTCACACTCATGAATGGGGTCATCAGCCACAGAACTTATAATGATTCCATGTGTAATAGAATCAACCTTTTTTCAAGCCTTATAACCTTCAAGGTCTCGTCTGTGTTGTACAGTGTTACCCTCTTCTAGTTGACTTAAAACATGGTTAACCCCTTCAAGAACATTTTTTTCTTTCAGTGCATACCATATTTTACGACTCTAGATATCGTAGTTGTCACAATTTAGTTTTTCACCTTTGTTCAAGTCAACAATGATGTATTTTGATGTCATGTTTGTAAATTAAAGACAATCACACAAGTATATTTATCAATAATGCACGCAACTTACACATTTAAGAAAATCAATTCACATAAAGGTTTCATGTTTAGCGTAAAATCGAAAGGACGTGGAAGATTCCAATCATCGTCTACGATTTAAATATTTGACTAAAATTAGAAGTAAATTTCTTAATGTTTGCTTTAAATTATGTCTTAATAAACTTAAAAAATAAATAGAAATCATATAAAAAGAGAGAAGCGGCTATATAATAAAGTTAATAAACAACTTTAAGTTACAAGTCAATTCAAAGATGAAAATCCTCCCATAAATATTCGAGACAACAGATATATACCCCAAAAGGCTCGCAAGATCAAATCTTGAGGTAAACTTTAATTAATATCTCGCTCCATAAATCACCGAAAGAATCTGCTTAAAAAACTAAATCTTCCCAATTTGAGGTTTCTACATAGTTTTTCAATTCTACGCTTTTTAATTCAAACAAATGGTTAAAATTAGCAACTAAAATTCTAGGGAACATCTTAAAAACTTGAACTCTTTTAGTTTCTTCTCACTTTTTCTTCGTACAGTCCATTCATTCCGTAAAAGATTTTGTGTCGCTCTTGGAACACCATTTTGTATGATCTCACAACCTCAAAAACATGTCCTTCAATAAAAGAAAATTTTCAGATCCGTAAAAGATTCTTCATTCCTCCAAAAAATAAAAATTTTAAGAAAACTTCTTGCTATATGGAGAAACTGAAGAAAAATTTCAATCATTTCTCCTAAATTGAAGGAAAATATCAAATCTTTAATTGAATCTGTTGTGCAATAGTAGCATGCTTGATTTCAGATAAGAAGGTTGTGGATTCGATTTATCCACTCCATATTCTTCGATCTATTTTCGATTCTCATTCATATTAATAGGTGTGTGCTAATTCAATTTTAAAAATTCCTTAAATATGTGAGAAAATCAGAAAAATATTATAATTAGACGTGCATTCAAGAATATGAATTTGTCAAACTTGATCGAGGCTGAGGAAAATAAATCAAGCTTTGATACCAACGAAAGAAAATTGGAGCAAAAATAACACTGATAGTGTACCTTAAAGTTGCAACGAAAATTGTTAAACTTAATATCAATCAAATCTGCTCCAAGTCTTCTTTGGATCTCTTGGAAACAAAGTGTATAGATCATAAACTAAGAGTATTGCTGTTTATTTTTTTTGTTTCATTTTCGTTTCTAGCTACCCAATTTCTTATTTTTATTTCTTTTCTGATGAGGAATATATATAGGGAATTGAAGCGGTTCATCAGTTATTAGTAACTTTTTCTACCCTTTTTTTGAATTAAGATTATCTTTTGATCTTATCTGCTTTCATACTAAGAAAAGGGTTGGGTCAAATCCTGAGGCTGAGCCACCTTGTATCAAGGGTGGTCAGGTGAATAACCTTCGCCGATAAATTATATGGCGTATATAGGTGAAAATAATTCTATTTGGTTAAATATAAAGGTTTAAACATCTTTGCAAAAATTTCTAGCTCCCCCACTAGTCAAATCGGGATAGGTCGATGCACATGGGCTACCCATGACTCGCAAAATCTAACATATATATATCATAGGAGGTGAGTTGTGGTGATGCTTATGGGCTCCAGTTACGTGGAAAAAGTAACATTCTTTGGTATTCGGAGCTCAGATACCATGCGTCAGCTTGAATCATGATTTAAATTAATTATATACTGATTTTTATTCTTTTCTGTTATGGGACGTTAATTTAGATTTTTTTTCCATGCATGAGGAACAAGATGTCTTCTACTTTCTAAATGGAATCTTATGTCTCATTTAATGA
Organism: Capsicum annuum; assembly: GCF_002878395.1. NCBI lineage: Eukaryota > Viridiplantae > Streptophyta > Magnoliopsida > Solanales > Solanaceae > Capsicum > Capsicum annuum. Next base: position 120,647,459 of record NC_061122.1, on the reverse strand, counting down.
GCCGGACAAAAATTAAGTGTTTGTCTCAAGAATTACATCGATTCCATCTGGTATAATAATACTTTTCACTTTGAACAGAGAAAGTTTTGAATTCTATTAATTTTTTGTTAATGACCATTAATAAATTTTATAATAATTATTTATCTTTTGTGAGGTTATTTCTAAAGAAATCTTTGATACCAAACACGCAAGTTTTTATTTTCACCAACATACAAATGAATTATTGAGTTTCATTTGAAGACACCTTTACATATTTGATAGCTGATACCTTGATATATAAAATTTGCTATGATCATTCCGTTTTTAATCATCAACAGTGCATTGCGCAAACTCGAATACTAATATAAATAGTAAGGGAGGCGGTTAGACATACTTTGAGGTTTTGAGACTTTGACACATTCTGATTGTGTATATTATAGGCCCTCAAAGTTCATTTCTTTTTTTTTAAGGGAAAATTATGTGTCCAGATTTATTCGTCAAATTTCAGCGTACTTTTGAGATGAAGGGAACACAACTTCTTCACTTCTATTTTTTATGTATTACAGAAAAAGAGAGTGATCTTAAATAAATGATATCAATCACTTTAAAAAAGTTAGTCATAAAACGTTGAACTAGACCTAAAAAAGTTTGATGGTCAAATAAATGAAGTTCATACACACAAATATAATGACGTGCAAGTATTTTTTTTATGATGATTTTAGTGGAATCTGGTGATGATTAACGTGTGATACAATGACATACGAAAGTGTATATGTTGTATGTACGTAAAGTGCATGTCTCGTGTACCTTCTATAAAATAGAAGTGTGACATAGTGAAATGCAGTGATTTAGAAGTGACCTTGAATACTTGATTTTTGACCAAACTTAAAATTTTATAGTTTATAATACTTAAATATTTCTTATGCAATGACATAGAAATGACTGTGAACGCCTAATTTTTTACCTAACCTAAAATTTTATATTTTATAATACTTAAATATTTTGTAGGCCTAAATTAATATATATATATATATATATATATATATTGACAAAGTCAAACCTAAAACTATCAACCTACTAATCTTAGCTAGCGTTTGATCATAAATTTTCAAATATTTTAGTCAAGTCATTCAGGGTGAAGATTTGGATGAAATTTGACCATAGTATTCGAAAAATACTTTTAGCTTTAAAAGTTCACAAAAATTAAATTTTGACTCAAATATTAGTATTTTCTAGTATTTGAGAATTTAAATTATACACCAAAAACATTTGTCAAATAATGACAAGTTATCTGGCCAAATACTATTTATCAAAATTTTTTTCAAAAATTACTTAAGAAATCTATGACCAAACGGTCCTACAGAACCTCACATTTCCAATCCTCCACATCCCATTTCCCCCATTTTCCCTAGAGTTCCCTACAAGCTCCCTCTATGCACAGGGGTGACCTAGGCGGAGCTTGGGGGTTTATCCAAATCCCCTTAATTGAAAAATTATTTTATATATGTAAGGTCAAATTATGATTTTATGAGTATAAATATTAAAATAAACCCCCTAATAAAAATGAGAAGTTTATCTTAGTAGCGAAGGCTTCATTTGCTGCCTTGACGTCTTGGGTTTAAGTCCCACACCCTACATTATTTTTTCCACTTTTTATGCTTTGGGGAGTCCTATAGCAAAGGCCTCAATGGCCTCAACTTTTAGGCTTGGATCTTTGTTCATCATCTCGTTCATTTATTTTCTCTATTATGTCGTTTCTGTCTTCCAATTTGTCTTTGTTTAAATTTATTAGACACATTCTTTTTATTTTTGTCCTTTGTTTTTCTTATTTTCTGTGATTTAAATTTTTTTCTACATATCTTTTTTTTCATGTACTAACTTCAAGAAACACCTTAAAACATGATGAATTATTATCAAACTTGAAATTGATATAGAAAAAATATTTTTCTTAAAGTAAAATAAATGAAATTTAATCGAATGAAGAAATTTTATAATCATGAATATCCTTTTACCAATACCAATTTAAGTGAATTTTCTTTTATATCATGTTACTTTTTTTCCTTTCTTTTTTTCCAATTCTATTCTTGAGAGATGGAAATTAAACTTTTTACTATGGAAACGAAACTAAACTAACCAAACTTACTTGATTTAATCATCATTTATCTTTTATATATATATATATATATATTTACTAACCTAGTAATTTGAAATAAATGAACTAATAAATCGGCGATGCATTTAGTTGTCTTTTGAACTTATATTATAATATTAGTAACTTAATCCTTACACACTTTTAGAGTATTTTGGCGATTTTAAAAGTAGCATACGATTGAATAGATACTAATTTAGAGTTTTAAAAAGTACAAATAAAGTGGAACATTGTGAGAAAAAATAATACGAGAAAATTTTAAGAAGACTCGATGGAGCAAGATAAAAGTAGGAAGAAATGTTAAACGCGCATATAAGGTAAGTTTTAACATGTTAAGATTAATCTTCTTCTTTCCCGTCTCACTCTATTTTCTTTATATAAATTTCACATGTTACTTCTTTATACTTTGAACCCACTTGACAAAGATTCTAGATCCGCTATTGTCTATGCACACACTCACACAACACACATAAACACTAATTACTACTGCCTTAATTATCCCTATTTTTCTGTGACAACCTACAACTTTTAACACATAACTACACACACTTTGCTATATATACCACAACACTATAAACATACAAGGAAACTTGAAGAAAAACAGACACAAAACACTTAAAAGGAAAAAAAAGCAACACTTAAGAGAAGAAAAAGAGGCTAACTCTAAAAAAAGAGAAAGACAAAAATGAAAATCATAACAAGCAAATACAAAGCAAATATAGAAGGAAAAGAGTGATTTTTGGTGTAATATACCATAAGTTACAATAATTACTATAGTTGAAATAAAATGAACAAAAATGAAGAAAATAAGATATTCTTCTTCTTGGCTGAGGCGCGGATATTGAAACACCCTGGGTTTTGATCCATAGAATTTCCTAAAGTTTTGTGTTTTCTGCTGATCATATGAGTCGTATGGTGAGGTTATGGTTAGGTGACCCATCTCATTTTTTGGAAAGTGTTTGGTGAGTGAGTTTCTAGTGTGGTTACGGTCTGGTGGGTATGGGTCGTATGGTCGGTGATGGGTCAGTTGGTTGATCCTTTACTTAATCTAAAATTTGATAACATGGATCTAAGTACGAGTGGCTCACCATGAGTCATGAGCATAGGGTACGAGTAGTATAGTCAAACTCGTATATTGGATAGTATCCAACCCCTCTTGATTCTGTTATGGGTATGGGTTAAGGGTACTTGTCGTATGCTTGGTTACGAGTTGGTCTTAGTGGTCGTATGTTGGACAGTGTTGGGGTCCAAGGGTCTTCCTAGGGTATGAGTGATGGGTACCACTCGTATGTTAGGGTACGATTTGGGTGGGGTAGTCGTACCCTCCTACAGGAATTCTTTTACAATTTAAGATGGGGGTATTATGGATATTTTTCCTCTTAACCCATCATGAACCCATTACCTAAAACCCAATTGAGACTTCATTTACCCTATTATTCTAATCTTAAACACTTAAAAACTTGCGCAAATCTCTCTCAAGCTCTTGGGTTAAGCAAAGGCTAGGGTTTCCTTTAAGGTGATCAATTAAGGCTCTAAAGGGTTAATTTCTCTCCGTCTTCTTCGTAATCTAAGGCATGTTACTCCTCTCTCATTGTTAGTTCAACTAAAGGTATGTTTTATGAATAGTTTTCATGGTAAAATTATGATATGGTTTTGAGTTTTGAATTATATGTTGGGGGTTTGGGTTATTAATGGTTGATTTTTGTTTTCCCATGTTTTTACTTATGGTTTTCATATTATAAAGGTGGTTTGAACATTTGGTTGAATGGGAATGGTCAATTGGTATTTGATTTTTGTTTTGGAAACTATATGCCCTCAACATATTTGTTAAAATGCATATGAGGATTCATTAATTATATAGTTGGACATTTATTGAAAACTTTGCATGGTATAACATCGTAATGGGACCTAAATTGGTTAAATAATTTTAATGGGTAAATGGAAAGGTCTTGGTGGGCATGGATTTGATTTAAAAACCTTGTGGTGTATAAAGAAATCCCTCAAGTGAATCTAATAATAGAACCTACGGGGTACATGGGAATTCCCTAGGTGATTGGCTAAGGACATTACTTGCAAGCTATAGTCGGTATGGCAATATCACTTCTTATAGCCTTGGTTAAGAATATATGAAATTAGTTATTTGGTTAAGTGCTAATGGTTTTAGTTAGACAATAAGGGTAGGTTGTGATAGATAACCATGAAGGTGTGAGTCCAATGGAAGGACACTAGAAACTCATGGTTGTCGATATGAGGATTGGTCATGGTGGCCATGTACTTGTTGGGTACATGGGAATCTCCAAAGTTATACTTGTATATATGTATCATGGAGGGTGAAGGGTACACAGGAATCCCCTGCCCCTATGATATCTCCAGTACATGCTGCTACACGCACTAGGGCCCGTTCAAGGGTAACACTGGACCCATATAGCCCATGGGTGGTTCTAGGATGGTTCAGCTACACAAACCTAAGTTAATAGTTTTAAATGCATGTTAAACTCGATTCCCTTTTCCGTCATAGATTATATATATATGTATGAATATGAATGCATATAGTTATTTACTTGGTTTTAAATATTGCCATTATTTTATCCTTATCTTGAGTACATGCTAGATTTCACCCGCTAACCTTTCTTTGAGCATTGTATCCCTATTGGATGCAAGAACCAAACATATTACTCCTTCTGCCCAGTGATTAGATTCATGGAAAGCTTGTGTTGGATTGAAGTGGTAAGCTTTCATACTACAGAAAGCTCCATTTCATGTTATAGTCTTGTCTTCAAACTTTACTTATTACTTAGACTTTGGTTTTTTCTATGATCGGGGGTATGTCCCGACCAGATACTATTTTGCTTTTGGATAAAAGCTTTGTGAGACTACTTTGGGTTGGTATGAGTTGTGTCGGACTGGTGTCAGCCTTGGTATTGGTATTGGTATTGGTATTGGTATTATAGATGATACCATTTGACTATATCTAATTTATGATTATTCTATTTTGTTATGTTATATATATATATATTCAAAATTAATATGACTTAAGGTGTAGGGTGGTTATGGATGGGTATTGAGGGTGGTCTACAGCCCCGATTGGGATTAAGGTACCCGACACAACTAGGCCCTGATTCAAGTCATGTCAGATTGGTATCAGAGATCTAGGTTCATAGTTATCTGGGAGTTCACAAAGACATGTCGAGTAGAGTCTTTTTTAAGGGTGTGTAGCGCATCACACTCATAAGGGAGAGGATACAAGGCATGTAGGAATGTTTCTCTTTCTTCTGTTCTATTTTCACACTATGGAGTTTAAGTCCTGAATTCTTCTCTAATTCCTATTTTTTCGCCTTTCAGATCATGCCTCGGCGATCTGAAGTTAACAAAAACTCCCCTGTCTCAACTGGGGACAATGTTGATGGGACACGCTCTACTCATGGGATCAATACTGGGTCTAGGGGTCCAGTTTTAGATCGTTCTAAAGTTCCAGCGATTCTCTTTAGTCCTTGTCAGACTCCTTAGACTAATGTGACGAATGCTGAGTTTCGTCAATTTAATCATATGTTGGCACCATTGGTAGCTACTCAGTCTGAGTATAGTGTTCTTGTTACTCCATCTTTTGAGGCCACAAGGTTGGCCATTTCATGAGGTTGAACTCTCCGACCTTTACGAGTGTTAAGGTTGAGGAGGATCCTCAAGATTTTTTGGATGAAATCGAAAATATTTTTCATGCTATGTATGCCACGAATATTGAAGGGGGGAGTTTGGGGCCTACCAGTTGAAAGATATGATATACCAATGGTACAAGGATTAGGATCAGGCAAGGGGTAACACTGATGACTTATCATTGTGGAAGGATTTCACTAATGTATTTCTAGACTGCTTCTTTTCTTAGGAGTTGAGGGAAGTGAAAATAGAGGAGTTTGTTAATATAAAGCAAGGGATTTCAGTCAAGGAGCATACCTTAAAGTTTTATCAGTTATCTTAGTATGCTGCAAAGATGGTGTCTGATATGAGGGCCCATATGAGGAAGTTTTCTTCAGGACTATTTCATGAGTTTATCCTTGAAAGTAAGGCTGCTTTGCTGACCAAGGACATAGATATCTCTAGGTTGGTTGTTAACATACAATAGGTAGAGGAAGAGAAGAAAAAGCTAGCTGAAATAGGAAAGAGGTAGGGCAAGAAGCTTAGGTTTTCTGAGCAGTATGGTAGCCAATAGCTGTGTGACAGGAATGGTGGTAAGTGGTCCAAGAAAAAGTCGGGCAACTCTAGGTCTTATTCAACGGCTAGTACTTTTTACCCAAAGTTGTCAAGTGATAGGCATTTTTATAGTGGCGATAACTTTAGGGAACAGGGTACCCAATCTCAGGCTAGTGAGACTCAGTTGGCTTCATTATGTCCTCCATGTAGGTTTTATAGTCATCTGTATAAGGGTTTCTATGATGAGAGAAGGCACGGGTGCTTCAGCTGTGGTCAACTAGGCCATATACTTAGAAACTATCCTATTGGTAAGGTTGCCTCTGGGATAAAAAATATTTCAGTTGCTTTGTCTTCAACTCCAGCACCAAAGGGTGCACCCTCTAGTTCTGTCATTGGTTGAAACCGTCTTTATGCACTCACTATGTCATAACTGGTATGTTTCAACTCTTTTCTCGTGATGTGTATTGTTTACTTGATCTGGGTTTCACTCTCTCTTATGTAACCTCATATGTGGCTGCGTCTTTTGGTTTTGGTCCTGAGTGTGTTTCAGACCCTTTTTCTATTTCTACCCTGGTAGGTGACTCTGTGATTGCAAAAAGAGTCTATAAGGGGTGTCTCATATCTGTTGGTAGTAAGGAGACTTTTGTGGATTTGCATGAATTAGATATAGTTGATTTCGATGTTATTTTGGGGATGTATTAGTTACACTCGTGCTATGTGTCCCTAAATTATCGGACCCGTAGGTTTGTCTTTAAATTTCCTAATAAGTTGGTTATTGAGTGGGAGGGTGGTTTCCTAGATACTAAAGGGAATTTTATATCATATCTTATACCTCGAAGATTAATCTCGAAGGAGTGTCTCTATCATCTAGTTCGGGTAAAAGATTCCAACTCAGAGGATCCTTGTTTTCATTCAATTTCGATGGTGAATGAATTTTCTGAGGTCTTCCCTGATGTCCTTTATGGTGTTTGTCTGAATAGGAAATTGGATTTGGGATTGATCTTGTTTCAGACACTCGTCCAATTTCTATCTCCCCTTATAGAATAGCTCCAGCTAAGTTGAAAGAGCTCAAGAATCTTTTGGATAAGGGTTTCATCCATCATAGTGTGTCCCATGGGGTGCACTAGTGTTGTTCATGTGTAATAAGAATAGATCCCTTCGAATGTGTACTGACTACTGGCAGTTGAATAAGATGATGGTAAAGAATAAGTATCCTCTTCCAATTATAGATGAAATGTTTGATCAGTTGCAGGGTGCCAAATTATTTTCTAAGATTGATCTTCAGTCTGGGTATCATTAGCTTAAGATTAGGGAGGTGGATATCCCTAAGATAACTTTCTATACACGGTATTGGCATTTTAAGTTCTTGGTGATGTCGTTCGGTTTTACCAATGCCCTAGTGGCATTCATGGGTTTGATGAATAGGGTCTTCCATCAATTTTTGGATTTGTTTGTCATTGTGTTCATAGATGACATTTTGGTATACTCTTAGAGTAAGATGGATCATGCCAACCACCTTCGTGTTATGTTGAAGACTTTGAAAGAATAATAGTTGTATGCCAAATTTTCTAAATGTGAGTTTTGGTTGAACTATGCCACTTTTTTGGGTTATATTATTTCTAGTGAAGGATCATGGTAGATCTATATACAACTGTAGTGGTTAAAAAGTGGCCTAGACCCACGACTCCAAGCGATATTCAAAGCTTTTTGGGTTTAGCCAGTTATTATAGGAGGTTTGTGGAGAGTTTTTCTTCTATAGTTGCCCCATTGACTAAATTGACTCATAAGAAGGTTAAGTTCTTATGGTCTAATGCATGTGAGGGTAGTTTTGAGAATCTAAAGGATAAGGTAACTTTGGCTTCGATTTTTACTTTGCCTAAAAACACTAACGGTTTTATGTTCTATTGTGAGGCGTCCCGTGTATGTTCTCTGCAGCATGGTAAGGTGATAGCCAATGCTTTTAGGGAGTTGAAGGTGCATAAGAGGAATTATCCTACTTATGATTTGGAGCTGTTAGCTGTGGTGTTCGTGCTGAAAACTTGGCGACACTATTTGTACAGGGTGCATGTGGACATCTTCTCTGATCATAAGATCCTAGAGTATGTGTTTACTTAGAAAGAGCTTAACCTCAAGCAAAGGAGATTGCTTGTCCTTCTCAAGGACTATGACATAAGTCATCACTACTATCCGAGTAAAACTAATGTTGTTGCTAATGCTCTTAGCAAGTTTTCCATGGGGAGTGTAGCTCATGTTGATAAGGAGAAATGGGAGTTTGTAAAGGATATTCACCATTTAGATAATGTTAGAGTTTGCCTCTTATACTCTGAGGATGGTGGTGTATTCATTCAGAAGGTGGCACAGTCGTCTCTTGGTGCTGAAATTAAAGAGAAACAGATGTTGGATCCTGTCTTGTTAAGGACCAAGGGTGATGTTGGTAGAAAGAAGATGATGTCTTTTCAGATTAGTAGTGATGGTACCTTAAGGTACCAATGAAGGTTATATGTTCCCGACGTCGATGGTTTGCGACAAAGGATCTTGGATGAGGCACATGAATTGCGCTATGTTGTTCTTTCTGGTTTGACGAAGATGTATCATGACCTTAAGGAAATGTATTGGTTGAATGGTATGAAGAGGGATGTGGCTGATTTTGCAGCCAAATTCATGGTATGTCAACAAGTGAAAGTTGAGCATATGAGGCCCGAAGGATTGTATCAAAATATTGAATTGCCTAAACAAAAATGGGAAGCCATCAACATGGATTCTGTTATTGGTCTTCCTCGATCAAGAAATTAGTTTGATTTGATATGGGTCATCGTGGATAGGATGACAAAGTCAACTCATCTTTTACCAGTGAGGACTAACTTTTCGACTGAGGATTATGAGAAGTTGTATCTTCATGAGATTGTGAAGTTGCATGAGGTACCTGTCTCTATCATCTCTGATCATTACACATAGTTTAAATCTCACTTTGGAGGTTATTTCAGAAAGGGTTGGGCACTAAGGTGAGCTTAGCACTGCTTTTCACCTGCAGACGGATGGTCAAGCAGAAAGGACCATTCAGATGTTGAAGAATATGCTTCGTGCATATGTGATTGACTATGGTGGTAGTTGGGTTAAGCTTTTACCTCTTATAGTGTTTGCTTAAAATAATATCTATCACTCTAGTATTGGGATGACTCTATTTGAAGCCTTGTATGGTAGGAGAAGTAGATCTTCGATTGGGTGGTTTGAGGTTGGTAAAGCAGAGATGTTTGGCCCAGATTTAGTTCACTAGCCATGAAAAAGGTAAAGGTGATTTGGGATAGGCTTAAGGTTTCCAAAGTCACCAAGAGTCCTATGAGGATGTGAGGAGATGAGAGTTAGAGTTTGAGGTTTGGTATAGGGTATTCCTAAAGGTGTCTCCCATAAAGAGACTGATGTGGTTTGGTAAGAAGTAGAAGCTCAGTCCCCAGTATGTTGGTCCTTACTTGGTTTTGCGAAGGGTTGGTAAGGTTTCATATGAGTTGGAGTTGTCTTCTTCTTTGAACTCCATTCATCCGGTATTGCATGAATCTATGTTGAGGGAGTGTATGGGTGTTCTATCTCAAATTATGCTTGTTTGAGCTATTGGTATCTCAGATTCTTTATCTTATGAGGAGGTCTCATTTGAGATCTTGGATCGGCAGGTTCGTCATTGTAGACCAAGGATGTAGCTTCGGTGAAGAATCTATAGAGGAACCACAAGGTTGAAGAAGCTACTTGGGAAGTGGAAGAGGACATAAAGTCCAAGTATACGTTCCTATTTTCTGCTCCAGGAATTCGTGCGGAAGGTATGAGTTCATCATCATACTTTTGTTTTCAAACTTTGTTAAATGAAAATTGACTTCCTTGGATCTTTGTTTTCTAACTTATTTAAAGGTCAGAATAGGTGTATGGAGGTTCAAATTGGGGTTGTACTGCCTTGTCCATCATTCGAGGATAAATGATCCAAGTGGGTAAGAATTGAAATACCCTAGGTTTTGATCCTTAGAATTTCCTGAAATTTTGTGTCTTCTGCTGATCATACAACTCATCAGACAAGCCATATGGTGAGGTAACAGGTCAGGTAACCCATCTTGTATGTTGTCTAGTGTTTGATGGGTACGGATCATATGGTTGGTGACGGGTCAGCGGGTTGATCCTTCACTTAATCAGAAATTTTGTAACTTAACTTAGATCTAAGTATGAATGGCTCACCATGAATCATGAGGATAGGGTACGAGTGGTTTTGTAACGACCCGAAATCGCCTCCCGGGGAAGTAGCCCCAAGCTAACCCTTTGAGCCTGTTTCTACTAATAACACTCATTTAAAGATGAAATAATTCAAACACTAGAATAGTCATATCATATGAAAGGAAATACAGAGAAAATGCTCGGTCCAAATGACCATAATGCTAGAAACCTTAACACAACCACAATCTGATAACTAGTCTGACAAAGCCTCTACTAATCCATGAACTAGAGAGCCATTGGGACAGGTTCCCAACTGACTTGAAATGAACTGAAAGTAATAACATAGTCTCTCAAATACTGAAATGTCTGAAGATAGGTCCTTAAACCATAAGGACTTACCACTGTAGGGATGTAGACAGAGGTACTCGGAAGTCACTGACGAGGCTGGGACTGAGCACCTAAACCTATATTATAAGATAATGTAACACATAGACGTATATGTGGATCAACACTTAGGAATGTACTGAGTATGTGGGGGTGCATGCATTTATATAAAACAACATCAATACTCTTTAATTAAATCATGCATGCAATAAGCAATGACTCACATGGCTTGAATAAGTATAAAATGTAAAGCTCATGAATCATGTAGAATGGAGCATGTAACACAAATCTCGCGAGTCATCATAGTTTAACTTTGAAATTGGTAATTTTCTCTTATTCTCATTAACCATAGGCTAAAGGAAACTTTAAACAATACTTTCAACTCAGTCATATGTCTCATGGATAGTAAAATGTCTTCAATGCTCAAGAACTCATAACTCTTTTGAACTCAAATACTTGAAATTCGAAATCATATAACTTTGGAAGATACTTGAAGGAATTTCATTCATGTTAGGAAAATATCTCATTTCAAGCTTTAGGAAAAAATACTCATATCAAGGGAAAGTATTTTAGTTTTAAAGGAAAATATCTTATCTCAATGGAAAAATACTTTAGTTTAGGGAGTTTCTCTTAACTGACATAAACAATGCGAGCTATATGGAGTCTAACGTTTTGTTCTCCTAAGGAAGAGACCTCACATTAGGGAGAGTCGTCATACTCTTGCCAAGGAGTATAACCTAGGTCTAGTGATCACTAAACAAACTCGGCCTCAGGCCCAATATTAAATCAGCCTTAGGCCTAATAATAATCATAAACTCGACCTCAGGCTCAACCTACGGTGGCACATAGTTTTTGGGTAGGAAACCACAGTAACTTACCCGCTCGGTGCTAAATACTACTCCCTTTAGATTATCTCGCTCATATCATGAAAATCCACTTTAGAATAATCTCATGGTTCAATAAGAACCCAATAATCAAATCTGTAATCCCATGTAGTAGAGTGGATTTCAAAACTCAATGACCATTAGGTCAAAACATTTCTCAACAATCTGAGAATATTCAAATCATGGGTGCTTATACCATAAAAGTTCATAAAATTGCAAATCTCAAGTAGGGCTCAATAACCTATAATTCATTCTCAAGTTAAAACTCATCAAAAGCATAATAGATAGCATATAGATTCATAACTCATGTAGAAATCTAGAAATTTCAGCAATTTGTCTCAAAATCTCAACATACTCATATACTTTAACATCTTAAACATTTCAACTATTAACTTCTCAAGGATTAAAATCATGGGGTATAGCCCCAGCTGCAATTTCTCAAGAAAACATGTGAAAATCATGCCATTAGAATCTCAATTCTTGGGAAACATCAAAATATTACAATCAATAATATTGGGTGAAAACCCTAATTCAAATTCATGTAAAATCTCATAGATTGCAGAAAATCATAGTTTAAATAACACTTTGGGCACAAGGATAAAAGGATTACCCTTGTTCAAACCTCCACATACCTTAGATTATGAAACTGGATGAACAAGCTTGCTCTAAACTCTTCTTCTTACTCTTGAGAGAGGTTTCTTGCAACCCTTGAACTTGGGAAAATCAAATCTCAACCCAATTTATTGAATCTATGGTGAATTCTTAGAATTCTTGGAAAGCTGTTTTAGATTTGCTCTTGAGAGAGAAACCCTAGACTTTGGATATTTTGGGAGATAATGACGCTATCAAGTTCATTTGGAATATATCTAAGGGTTAAAAAGGAAAAATACCCAAAATCCCCTTGTTAAAATAAGTTAAAAACACTAAACGGGGGCTGTGACGGTCGGAGCGACGGTCATTCGCAAGTCCGATGGTACGTCGGGTTGTCCATCGCATGTTGGCCAAGAATGGGACACACTGCCTCAATGCAATGTTCAGAGCGATGGTCTGTTGGATCGTCCTTTACACGATGGCTAGGGTGAGGCTACACTGACTCTGTGCGACGGTCACAGCAACGGTCCGTCGCAAACCCGACGGTCCGTCATCTTGGCCATCGTATTTGGGACAAAAAAAAGAGTTACTGCCTTGGTTGTGATGGGCCGATCGATGGTCCATCGCAGAATCGACGGTTCGTCGGATTTTCCATCATACCTGGGCAGTTCCAACAACTCTTGGTAAAACGGCCATAACTTCTCACCCCGATACCAGATTTGGACAAAATTGGTGTTCGAAAGCTAATTGAATTCTCTACATGACAAAAAGTCAAATTTAAGAAAATTCTATGTAGTTTAAACACCAATAAGTTGGAAAGTCACTTCTCAATATTTTAGGGTTGGAATTACACTTTACTTGATACGCTCTAAGGCTTGGAGTACGAGAGAACTTTGAGGGGTCTTACAATATCTCCCCCTTGAAAACATTCATCCTCGAATGTCGCTAGTTAGACTAAGAACACAGGAAAATAGAGTACATATCGCTGAAACAATTTGCTAAACGGATCCAAATGTCTCTAAACTCTTGAATATCTCAGAAATTACAAGAAATCATGCAAAAACAAATACATATAGCCGAACTTTAGATTAGAAGGGCTGAATTAAGGAAGAACAATACCTTCAGATTGATCTAAACTCATGGAAAAGAGGTGCGGGTACTTGGCTCACATGTCTGCTTTTGCCTCCCAAGTAGCGCCCTCAACTGACTGGTTCCGCCACAAAACTTTGACCAAGGAAACCTCTATGTTCCTCAGTCTATGGTTTGAAAGTCTAGAATCTCAACAGGAATCTCATCGAATGAAAGACTGTTCTGAATATCAGCATTCTCTGAAGGATCTACCACAACGGAATCACCAATATGCTTTTTAAGCATGGAAACATGAAAAATAGGATGAACGGCTGACAACTCCGCAGGCAACTCAACCTCATAGGCTACTTTACCAACATGGCTCAAGACTCTATACGGTCCAACATAACAAGGACTAACCTTTCCCTTTTTACCAAACCTCTTTACCCCTTTCAAGGGTGAAATCTTTAAGTACCCCAAATCATCCACCTCAAACTCAAGATCTCTTCTCGTCACATCGACATATGACTTTTGACGACTCAGCAGTCTTCAACCTCTTTCTAATCAAATTAACTTTCGCTATAGCCTTAAACATTGCATCAGGCCCAATCACAGCAGCTTCACCTACTTCAAACCAACCTATGGGCAACCTACATCTCCTACCATACAAGGCCTCAAATGGTGCCATCTTGATGCTAGCATGGTAACTGTTGTTATAAGCAAACTCTATCAATGGAAAATGCTTATCCCAACTACCCTTAAAATCAAGAGCACACACCCGCAACATATCCTCTAGGGTCTGAATGGTCCTCTCAGCCTGACCATCTGTCTGCGGGTGAAAAGCAAAACTCAAAAGAACTTGGGTACCAAGACCCTACTGAAACGCCCTCCAAAATTGAGAACTAAATTGGGTGACCCTATCCAAAATGATGGAAGAGAGAACTCCATGCAGCCTGACTGACTCCCGAATATACAATGTAGCATAATCCTCAGCTATATAAGATGTATGCATGGGGAAAAAATGCACGGACTTAGTCAGCCTATCGACAACAACCCAAATCGGATCATGATGACGACGCAAAAGAGGCAACCCAATCACGAAGTCCATATTCACCACCTCCCACTTCTAAGTGGGTATACCAAACTCTTGCATCACACCACCAGGTCTTTGGTGCTCTACCTTAACCTGTTGGAACGTTTCACACTTTACTACGAATTCGGCTATATCCTTCATCATACATTCCACCAATAGATTTCCCGCAAGTTTCGGTACATCTTGGTAGTACCGGTATGAATAGAATACTGTGTGCCATGCGCTTCAGCCATAATCCTATGCCTCAGGTCATCAACACTTGGAACACATATTTTACCTTGAAATCTCAACACACCATCTCCCCCTTGGGAGAAAACCTCTACCTTTTAGTCCTTAACTGTCTCCTTCAGTCTAACTAAAATAGGATCCTTATCTTACTTCTCCTTCACTTCCGAAACTAAAGAGGACTCAAAACTACTCTACACCAAAGTACTTCCCTCAGCTGAATCAAGTAACCTAACACCCAATCTAGCCAAATAATGCACATCATGAGCTAACTCTTTCTTACCTTCCTCTAGATGGGCAAAACTACCCATAGACAACCTATTAAGGGCATCTGCCACTATATTGGCCATGCCCAGGTGATACAACACACTCACATCATAGTATTTCAACAACTCCAACCACCTCCTCTTCCTAAGATTCAACTCCCTCTGAGTTAACACATACTATAGGATCTTATGATCAGTAAACACATCAACATGGACACCATAAAGATAATGTCTCCAGATTTTCAAAGCAAAGACCACAACATCTAACTCAAGATCATGGGTTAGGTAATTCTTCTCATACGACTTTAACTGTCTAGAGGCATAGGCTATAAACTTACCTCTTTGTATCAACACACAACCCAAACCAATTATAGAGGCATCACAATACACCATAAAACCATCTGTACCATCAGGTAAAGTCAACACAGGGGCTGAAGTAAGTCGAGTCTTCAACTCCTGAAAACTCTTCTCACAGGAATCTGACCACTGAAACTTAACTTTTTTTTGGATCAATTGAGTCATGGGAGAGGCAATAGAAGATAAACCTTCAAAAAAACAGCGGTAGTAGCCTGCTAGACCCAAGAAACTCCTAATGTCAGATAGAGAGATAGGTCTAGGATAATTTTTCATAGCTTCTGTCTTCTGGGGATCAACTCTAATACCTTTGGCTGAAACAATATGACCCAGAAAGGCTACGGACCTTAGCCAAAATTCATACTTACTGAATTTGATGAACAACTGGTGATCTCTAAGGGTTTGCAAGACAATTCTATGATAACTCACATGGTCATTTTCATTACGGGAGTACAAAAGGATGTCATCTATGAAGACAATGACAAACATATCGAGATATTGCTTGAATACTCTGTTCATGAGGTCCATGAAGGCTTCCGGGGCATTGGTTAGCCCAAAGGACATGACTAAAAACTCAAAGTGACCATAGCGGGTTAAGAAAGCTGTCTTTAGATTATCACATTCCTGACTTTAAGATAGTGATAGCCGGATCTAAGGTCTATCTTGGAGAAATAACTTGCACCTTGCAACTGATCAAATAGGCCATCAATTCTCAAAAGAGGATACTTGTTCTTGACGGTGACCTTGTTAAACTGACGGTAGTCAATGCACATATGCAAAGAACCGTCTTTCTTTCGCACGAATAAGATAGGTGCAACCCAAGGAGAAATGTTGGGCCTAATGAAACCTTTGTCTAAGAGATCTTTTAGTTACTCTTTCAACTTCTTATGCTCTACAGGTGCCATACGATATGGCAGAATAAAAATGGGCCGAGTGTCGGGAAAAAGGTTAATCCTAAATTCTATCTCTCTATCGGGAGGTACCCTTGGGAGATCTTCTGGAAAATATCTAGAAACTCATTAACAATATCGACTGACTGAATAGTTAGAGCCTCGAACTTAGTATCTTTGACTCTAACTAGGTGATAAATGCAACCTTGGATATTAGTTTTCTGGCTTTGAGATAGAGATGAAATGACTCTTGGGAGATACCGAACTCCCGGACCACTCAAAAGTTGGTTCATCAGGAAACTAAAACTTGACCACACGGGTACGACAGTCTATAAATGTATAGCAAAAATGAAGTCAATCCATACCCAGAATAAGGTCAAAATCCACTATATCTAACTCTATCAAATCCGCAAGTATGACTATAAAGAACAGTAATAGGACAATCTCTATACACTTGTTTAGCAACAGTTGACGCCCCTATGGGGGTGTAGACTAGGAAAGGCTCAAGAATCTTTTCGAGACTCATTTTTAAATTCACAGCTACAAGTGGGGTCACATAAGAGCGACTTGACCTAGGGTCAAATAACACATACACATCAAAACAAAAAACGCAGAGCATACCAGTAACAACATGGGGAGAGTCCTCATGCTCTTGATAGAATGGTAAGGCATAGAATCTATTCTGGCGGTGACAGCCAGCAGTGCTGTATAAAGTGCCCTGAGTAGGGGTGGGATGGTGTACAGAAGTTGGTGCACTAGTAGCCTGTGCCTGAGGTCGGGCATATCTATTCCCCTGTTTAGCATGAGGACAATATCTAAGTTTTTGGCCCTACTTGCCACATCCAAAACAACCCCTCAAATCTATGAAACACTCACCACGATGATCCCTACCACACTTAGACAAGGAGGATAATGGGGCCTGTTACCAACACTATTCTGCGACCTAGACATAAAGGATGTGCCCCTTGCTCCTGCCTGCTTCTAGGCATAAGAGTACTAGCTGAAGAAGGCAATGGCATAGATAGACGCCTCTGAAATCGAGGGCAGTTCCCTCCATTTTACCTAGGCTGGATAAACTCATGCTGCTTAGATCTAGCCCTCCTGTTACCCCTCACTCGATCTCTCTCCCAAATCTTATCCGCCTCTATCTACTAGGCATGTATCATCAACCTAGCCAGATCCATATCCCTATGCAGTATCGTAGTCCTACACTCTTTTAGCACCAAACTAGAAACACCTGTCACGAACTTGCTCATACTAGCTCGGGTGTTAGAAATCAAATCAGGAGCATACTTAGCCAACTGATTGAACTTCAAGAAATACTCTTTAACAGTTATGGAGCCCTGCCTCGAGTTCATAAACTCCTCAATCTTTGCTTCCCTCATCTCAAGTGGAAAGAACTTGTCCAAGAATGCATCTTGGAACACTGCCAAGTTATAGGAGCAGCATCCTCACCTCTACCCTTTCTCTATGATACAACCCAGTCATAAGCTATGTCCTTCAACCTGTAAGATGCCAACTCAATACTTTTTTCCTCAGAAACATGCATCACTTGTGTGATCTTTCTCACCTTCTTAAGGTACAACTATGGGTTCTTATCTGCCTTAGACCCATAAAAATCTGGCAGATTCATTCGTATGAAATCACAAATTCTAACTGGGCTACATCACCTCCTTGATAATTAGCAACTACAGCCTGGTTTTTGGCCCAAACATTGATGGTGACTTCTCAGGCAAATGCCTGAAAGGCCACCCGAAACTCGACATGAGACACATTCTTATTCAAAGGATCAATAGGTGAGGGTTACTCATCATCGTTTCTGCGGGTATTCGCTCTTCGGAGAGGCATTTTCTAAAATAGAAGAGCACAAATTATTAGGTGAGAGAGACAACTGTAGGCACAATAGAATCTAAAAGAAAGAAATAACTTTTTCCTAAAATGTCTCGTAGCCTCTTGCTCATAGATGTGGCGCGCTACACACCAATGATCAATACTCTACTTAACTCGGCTTGTTAAACTCCCTAGGACTCTTTAAAAACCTTAGGCTCTGATACCAAGTTTGTAACGGCTCGAAATCGCCTCCCAGGATGTCACATGGTGCTTAAGGCTACAAGTAGCCCCAAGCTAACCCTTTGAGCATGTTTCTACTAATAATACTCATTTCAAGATGAAATAATTCAAACACTAGCATAGTCATATCATATGAAAGAAAATACAGAGAAAACGCTCGGTCCAAATAACCATAATGCTGGAAACCTCAACACAACCACAATCTGATAACTAGTCTGACAAAGACTCTACTTATCCATGAACTAGAGAGCTATTGGGATAGGTCCCCAACTGACTCGAAATGAACTGAAAGTAATAACATAGTCTCTTAAATACTAAAATGTCTGATGATAGGTCCTCGAACCATGAGGATTCACCACTGTAAGGATGTAGACAGAGGTACTCGAAAGTCACTGACGAGGCTGGGACTGAGCACCTGAACCTATATTATAAGACAATATAGCACATAGACGTATATATGGATCGATACTTGGGAATGTACTGAGTATGTGGGGGTGCATGCATTTATATAAAACATTATCAATACTCTTTAATCAAATCATGCATGCAATAAGTAATGACTTACACGACTTGAATAGGTATAAAATGTAAAGCTCATGAATCATGTAGAATGGAGCATGTAACACAAATCTCGTGAGTCATCATAGTTTAACTTTGAAATCGGTAATCTTATTTTATTCTCATTGCCCATAGACTATAGGAAACTTTAAACAATACTTTCAACTCATTTATATGTCTCATGGAGAGTAAAACTTCTTCAACGCTCAATAAATCATGTCTTTTGGACTCAAATACTTGGAATTCGAAATCATATAACTTTGCAACATACATGAAGGTATTTCACTCATGTTAGAAAAATATCTCATTTCAAGCTTTAGGGAAAAATACTCATATCAAGGAAAAGTATTTTAGTTTTAAAGGAAAATATCTTATCTCAATGGAAAAATACTTTACTTTAGGAAGTTTCTCTAAACCGACATAAACCATGCAAGCTACATGAAGTCCAATGTTTTTTCCTCCTAAGGAAGAGACCTCATGTTGGGGAGAGGTATCATACTCTTTTCAAGGAGTATAAACTAAGTCCAGTGATCACTAAATAAACTCAGCCTTGGGTCCAATATCAACTTGGCCTTAGGCCCAATAATAATCAAAAGCTTGGCCTCAGGCCCAACCTACGATAGCACATAGTTTTAGGGTAAAAAATTGTAGTAACTTACTCGCTCGGTGCTAAATACTACTCCCTTTAGATTATCTCACTCATCTCATGAAAATCCACTTTAGAATAATCTCATGGTTCAATAAGAATCCAATAATCAAATTTGTAATCCCATGTAGTAGAGTGGATTTCAAAACTCAATGACCATTAGGTCAAAACATTTCTCAACAATCTGAGAATACTCAAATCATGGGTGCTTATACCATAAGAGTTCATAAAATTGCAAATGTCAAGTAGGGCTCAATAACCCATAATTCATGCTCAAATTAAAACTCATCAAAAGCATAATAGATAGCATATAGATTCATAACTCATGTAGAAATCTGGAAATTTCAGCAATTTGTCTCAAAATCTCAACATACTCATATACTTTAATATCTCAAAAATTTCAACTATTAACTTCTCAAGGATTAAAATCATGGGGTATAGACCCAGCTGCAATTTCTCAAGAAAACATATGAAAATCATGCCATTAGACTCTCAATTCATGGAAAACATCAAAATATTGCAATCAATAATAATGAGTGAAAACCCTAATTCAAATTCATGTAAAATCTCATAGATTGCAGAAAATCATAGTTTAAATAAGCCTTTGGGCATAAGGATGAAAGAATTACCCTTGTTTAAAACCCCACATACCCTATATTATGAAATTGGATGAACAAGATTGCTCTAAACTCTTGTTCTTACTCTTGAGAGAGGGTTCTTATAACTCTTGAACTTGGAGAACTCAAATCTCAACCCAATTTATTGAATCTATGGAGAAGGGTTTTAGATTTTCTCTTGAGGAAGAAACCCTAGCCTTTGGATATTTGGGGAGATAATGAGGCTATCAAGTTTGCTTGGAATATATCTGAGGGTTAAAAAGGGAAAAGATCCAAAATCCCCTTGCCAAAATGAGTTAAAAACACTGAATGGGGGCTGCGACGGTCGGAGCGACGGTCCGTAACAAGTTCGACGGTCCGTCGGGTCATCCATCGCACGCTGGACAGAAATGGGACACACTTCCTCGATGCAATGGTTAGAGAAACGGTTTGTCGAAAGTCTAACGGTCCATCGTATCATTTGTCACATAATGGCCAAGGTGAGGCCACATTGACTCAGCGCGACGGTCACAACGACGGTCCAGCGCAAACCCGACGATCCATCGTCTTGGCCGTCGCACTTGGGCCAAAAAAAGAGTTATTGCCTTAGTTGCAACGGTCCAATCAATGGTCCATCGTAGACTCGACGGTCTATCGGATCGTCCGTTGTACCTGGGCGGTTCCGACAACTCTCGGTAAAATGGCTATAACTTCTCACCCTGATATCAGATTTGGATAAAATTGGTATCGTTGAAAAGCTAATTCAATTCTCTACATGAATAAAAAGTCAAATTTAAGAAAATTCTATATGTTGTAAGTACCAATCAATTGGAAAGTCACTTCTCAATCTTTTAGGATCAGAATTACACTTCACTTAGGTGGGTTAGCCATACCCACCCACGGGAATTCTTTACAGTTTAAGTTGGGGGTATTATGGACATTTCCCCTCTTAACCCATCATGACCCCATGACCTAAAATCCTATTGGGACTCTATTTACCCTATAATTCTAATATTAAACACTCAAAACTCTCCTAAATCTCTCTCGAGATCTTGGGTTAAGCAAAGGATAGGGTTTCCTTTAAGGTTCTAAAGGGGTGATTTCTCTCCGGCTTCTTTGTAATCTAAGGTATGTTACTCCTCCCTCATTGTTAATTCAATTAAAGGCATGTTTTATGAACGGTTTTCATGGGAAAATTGTGATATTTTTTTGGGTTTTGAAGTATATGTTGGGGGTTTGGGTTATTAATGGTTGATTTATGTTTTCACATATTTTTACTCATGGTTTTCATATTATAATGGTGGTTTGAATATGTGGTTGCATGAGAATGGTACATTGGTACTAGGTTTTGCTTTTGGAAACTATATGCCCTCAATGTGTTTGTTAAAATGACTATAAGAATGCTTTTATTACATAGTAGGACTTTTATTGAAAACTTTGCAATGGGACCTAAATTGGCTAAATGATTTTAATGGCTAAATGGCAAGGCCTTGGTGGCTATGGTGCCATGGCTTTAATTTAAAAGCCTTGTGGGGTATATGAAAATCCCCCAAGTAAATCTAATAATGGACCTACGGGGTACATGCGAATCCCCTAGATGATTAGCTAAGGACATTACTTGCAAGCTATAGTCGGTATGCCGATACCACTTCTTATAACCTAGGTTAACAATATATTGAATTGGTGGTTTGGTTAGTAATTTAATGTCCATAAATTATCATACAATTTAATTTTAATATTAAAATGCACCAACATGCTCAACTTATTTTAATATTCAATTAAGAGAGCATTTCACCAAATTAGTTGAAGGTAAAGCATTATTCATAATGAAGGTGTCCTCTACATTGAACCTTCGCTTAGTAAAACAGTAAATATTACTTCAGAGTCAGTAGTGGTCTCAAACTTGAACTATGACTGATTAAGAGAAATAAAGTATTACTGCTTACACATAACATTCAAGGTGTTGACATAAGCTTTAATAGACAACATATTACGGCCATGTGCTATTCTATTTTTTCATGAGCGTTTTTGAGAATAAGCCCTATTCTCATAAGAAGTGGCCTACTTCCACATTCACATAGGTGAAATCTGTCAAGAGTGGTCCTGTAATTTTGATACCCCACTCATACGAGATAAAGAATTTCATTAAGAGTTCTTAGACTCAACCTTCACAAATCATTACAGGAACAAAATTCACCCACATCATAGGAAGGATTAAACAATAGTGCATCTCACGGCAAGTCATCATATGATTCATTTTTTTCATTGAACCTGGTTATAGGATCTCTAATCCCTAGATTGGGTTTCCTCATATATACTAATGATTTTTATCGGCTTTCTTCCTCACCTCGATGCATTTCAGACTCTTTATCTTGGCAAGGCCTTGACTATTTTTCATCTGCAAGATTATTATAAAATTAACACAATTAATATTGGTGTACCATTGATCAATATAATCTCACAATATTGTGTGTTTCTCCTTATGGTCTGAATTTATTATTATTATAATAATAATTTATACTCTTTCAATAAATTTTGGTGTTACCACAATATCTCCAAAACTAGAGAAATTAATTTCTCAAAATAAAGTGATTGATGAATTCACTTTTTTCACTAGTTGAAGTTAAAATATCAAACTCAACATTCATAGTAGAGATAGCAAATAATAATTTACTTTTTTCATTTCTAAAAATAACACCAAGTTTTTTCAACGCATCAAAAAATAATTTAGCAGAATACTTCTTCTTTATTAAACAAGCCTCAAATTTCATACCAAGTAAATATACCTGAGTTGCTTGTATCTGCTAAGTAATTTTAATGCATACGCATTAACATGCCAAGTGCAATAAGTCACACATCTCATATTTTTTTATTAGTCTAGCAAATTTTTTTATTTATTTGTCACACAACTTTTATATATTTAAATCAAAAGGAATTGCATAACTCTTACAATCAACAAAGTTGCATTTCGCAATTTTTCACAATAATATGAGTTGTCAAGAAAAATTTTATCACATGTGTTAGGGTATTTTTCTTTCGAAGAATGAAATTTGTCTCACTCAATTTAATGACTACTCAACATTTTTTATCCTTTCTTTGATATCATATTAGAGCCAAATCTAAAGACATCAAGTCATATGCAAATAATAACATGCATATGATTGATCCCAAGATAAATTATGCACTTGTTACATTTTTTTTAAACACATTCTCAAAAGTGCAAACATAACATTTTTCATGATGATATATTTTTTCTCATTTCGTTAGCCCCCACTATTTCAAGAATTTGAATATCACTTATGTTCATGAAAAGTAGTATTATTTTATTCATGAAAATATAAGGTAGAAGGTTTTTACATTTCTTCCGCAAGAAGTAGAAAATTTCTTTTTACCTTTCCTTCACTTGAGTTGAGCAAGTAAAAAATACTTTACCCTTCCTCTCTCCCCTTCCATGTCTTAAAGAGACTAACGACGTTGATATGTTGAGATCTCCAACTTGATATCCACGATTTTTCAAACTATAACAAAACATCAATCTCCTTAAAATGGTTGGTGTAATATACCACAAATTACAATAATTATTACAGTTGAAATAAAATGAACAAAAAAAAAAAAATAATAAGATGATCTTTTTCTTGGTTGAGGCGCGGATATCTCACTCTCTTTAAGGATATTCAAGCGCATTATGATAAAATCTACACTGATCCATCAGTATATCTCTTGACTTGTCCCCTCCAGGATATAACAACCCATCAACGATATACAACTCAAGCAACTCCGGATCAGTTGAAGAGTCCAAAGCTCCACCATAAGAGCACCTTCCTTCGATTTATTATTACTCTCTTTATCATAGTGAATATAGTTGTATACTTAGAATATTTTCTTTGTCTAGACTCTCTCATTCACTTATATAGTTACTCTCTTTTGTATAGTGAATATAGTTGAAGACTTAAAATATTTTCTTTGTCTCAACTCTTTCTTTCACTAATATAATTTTCACACTCATCATCTTTCCATATTCCACATTATACTACAACTCATCTTTTTTCTTCTTGCTACACAAAGAAAGAAGACACCCTTTATATAGATGTATACTTCTTCCATTAGTAAATGAGGGAGAAGTGGAATATTAAGTGAGGAAGATGAATACTTAGTTGTTACATAAGTTATATGACAGAAAGAGGTAGAATAATAAGTGAGATATTAGAAGAACTAATGACCATTTAGGTTACAAAAATGTAGATGATCAAGCTCATCCAACAATTAAAGAATCAAACCCACATTCTTACCACTAACTCATGAGATTAAATACACAAAAATAATGAGAGTAAAGAGATATTAAGTGGTAGAATTATGGATGAATAAAGTGAGATGTTACAAGAATTATCACTAGGAATGACAAATAGGCGGGTTGGACTGAAGTTGGGCATGTTAAGATGGACTAAACAAATAATTGGGCTAATGTCCAACCCTGTCCAAATGCATTTGGGTCAAAATGGGCTGGGCAAGAAGGGTAAACTATGGGTCATGGGCTATAACCCGACTTGTCCAAATGCAAGTTTAATAAAATTAAAAACTCCAGCAAGTTTTTTCCTTTTTTCTGTCTTTTTACCTTTTCCTTTTTTTCTTTTTTCGTTTTTTAATTCCATTTTTCCCTTTTTTGTTTCTTTTTTCCTTTTCCTTTTTTTTTTATTTTCTACTTTCTTTCTTTTTTTCTCTTTTTTTTTTTCATTTTTAATCTATTTTTTGTGTTTATTACTTTTTTCTTGGTAGCCTTTTTTTATTTTCTTTTTTATTTGTTTCATTTTTTTGTTTTTTTTGTTTTTTTAAATTTTTTTTGGTAATTTCTTTTTCTTTTCTCTCATTTGTTATTGTTGTTATCGTATTTTAGATTTTATATATTTTTAAATTTTATATATATTTGTATCATATATATTTCAAATAAATTTATTAGTTATATTTGAATACTTTAGTAGTGAATATAATTTATCATTTATATTTTTATACAAATATTTATAAGGAATAATTGTATTTAGTTGAGTCTAAAATATTTAATATGCAATGTGTCATTCAATGCAAATGTATTGTTGTTATTTGTATGTCAAGTTTATCATTTGCATTTCTATAAAAACAAGTGTCATTTTTGTGTGTCTTGTTCAAGTTGTATAAACATATATCATTTGATACAAATTTAAATGTTGTATTTGTATAGTTTAACATTTATTTTGTAATTTATCATTTATATTTGTATTTTTCAATTTTTATTAATAAAATGTAATTCATATCAACAAAGATAAATCATATAAAATATAAAGAATGGTGAGAACTATAAAATACAAATAAAAGTGCAAACTATAAAATCCAAACATAAACACAAGCGTGAACTATAAAATATAAGTACAATTGTATCAACGAATACAAAAATATAAATGATGATATGAACTATAAAATATAAATACAAGTAGAATTATAAAATACAAATATAAATGTCAACTATAAAATATAAATACAAATACAAGAGTGAATTATAATATACAAATGCAATTATATCAATAAATACAAAGATATAAATGATAGTGCGAATATAAATACAATAAGTCATTGTGATATTTTCGTTATCAATAATAACTTGTGCTCCACATCGTCATATTTTTTAAAAATATAAATTAAATTAAATATTTTTAAAAAAAAAGAGAAATAAAAATTCAAAAAAGAAAAACAAAAAAAAAAGAGAAATACAAGCTATAGATAGAATAGAGAAAATAAAAGAAAAAAAATGAAAAAAATAAAAATAGAAAAAAAGAAGAAGAAAAATGAAAATAAGAATAAAACAAAAAGGGAGAAAATATGAAAAAGAAAAAAAATACAAGAAAATAAAAAAATAATAATCAAAAAGTAAAAGAAAATGAAAAGGAGAAAAAAGAAAAAAAATAATCGTGAATATAAATATAATGATCGGTTATGATGTATCTGTCATTTTTGATGACTTATACTCGACGTAATCATATTTTTTAGAAATACAAAAAAAATATAAAATACAACAAAAACAAAAAAAATGAGAAAGAGGAAAAAAAACAAAAAAGAGGAAATTAAAAAGGAAAAAAAAACAAAAAACAAAAAAAAAAGTAAAAAATGGAAAAGAAAGAGAAGTGGAGGCTAGAGATAAAACAGTAAAAAATGAAAAAAAAAATGCTATAAAATGTAATTTTGAAAGTTCGGTTAGAAATACTCTTATTTTGTTGAAACCTAGACTATTTTTGTAAGTTCCTTATTAAAACAAGATTTTGTAAAAGCTTTAAGCAATTTGATGGGTCAAGTTTTGCATCATCATGAGTCTATTTGGGTTGGTGATTTATAATGGATTGACTTGGGCTAGCCCAAATTAGGCCATCTAGCCCAAATTAGGCCATTATCAAAATCACTCTTGCTCAAACCCATCAAACCTTGGGCGGGTCATTCGAGTTTGGGCTAATTTTGCCACCCCTAATTATCACAAACTAATGATCGCCACTTTCTCCACTTTATAATATCCATAAATTATCATACAATTATAATTTTAATATTAAATGCACCAACAATGTCTATTTGAGTTCGAGTTTTCACTGACGATGTTTGTGTTTCTTTTTTAGTTAGTTCATCACATAGGTTCTTATTTGATTTTGCACTATTTATTTTATAAGTTTTATTGTGAACCAAAGCATGAACAAAATTATTTAGATGATCTCTTGTATTTTTTTGGTGTACAAAACTGGTTATTTGTGCTTTATCCTTTCAAGTATATGATAGATTGTAATTAGCATTTTTGGTGTACAAAACTGGTTATTTTTGCTTTATCCTTTCAAGTATATGATATATTGTAATTAGTGCTAAGAGAATATAGTAGGATTCTTGAGATGGTACTAAATCTGAATTTGTTATAGAACCCCATATGATTATCGTAACCAATTTTTGATTTGGAATTATGAGATATTTGATGTATCATTAAGTTGCTTTTGTCCCAGTTATATTTTCTCTACATAGTTGAAATGCATGTTTAAAATTCGATTGGCTTAATGTAATGAGTTATTTAACTTCGCTTATGGTAATTGATTCTTTTTTTCATGGTTATTAAACGGCTTATTCAAATATTTAAGTATGTTAATATAACAAACAAATTTTAGGATTTGTTAAAAGTGTAAATACAAGCGCACTAACCATTTCTTTGGATACAATTCAAGGTCGATATTTAGTTGGTTTTAAATTTGGTATGTAACCACTATAATTAATCATATTGTTGACCATGCGTAAATTAAATTTTCCTTAGATGGATTTTTTAAAATCAGTGTTTTAAACCTAGTGAATCTATTATATATCTATTAAATCCGCGCACCCCCCTACAAATGGTATCAGAGCCCAGCAATTTAAACAGTACGGAAGAGATATATACTAGAGTTAGAATATACATGTTAGAATTAAAATTCGATTTAGAGTTAAAAAATTTACCTACAAAAATATTAAATTAATTATGCGAAGACCATTTAAAAATAGAGAAGCTTTTAGAAAAATTAAAAAATCTTTAATTAGTAATTATTCAGAATATATAAGTCTAAATAAAACAAAAGAAAATCCACAAAAACTAGCCTACTTAATTACATTAATATCTAGTATTGAATCAAAATTAATAACACATTTAAAATCTAGAAGAATGAAACATATACCACCTAATTATGATAAAATTAGATTTAGATATCCACCGAGATATTATAAATATAATTTAAAATGAATAAAATACAACAATATAAAGAATTAAAACAAATTATCTCTGAAAAATGAAAAGAATTAAAAATAAGAATAGAAAGACTACATTATAATATATTTGCCGGAGTAAGTAAAAATTCAATAGATACACAAAAAGATGAAATATCAAAATTAGAATCACAAATAGATAGTTTAGAATATGTATATCAACATGACCTATTCACAATAAAATGAATAAAGAAGAATTTATAATAGATGAAAAAATATATGAAAACTACGAAGGATCAAAAATAAAAATAGTATTTTCTAATCTAGGACGAAGATATAAGAAAATAGGTGAACATTTATATCTAATGTTAGAAAAAGAAGAATTAAAATTAGAAGATAAATTAACAGCAATGGTAAGAATAGAAAAAGAAAATGAAGAGATAGATAGGAAAAAGGAAATAGAAAAAATAAAACAACAAACTACGGAAGAAATACGAAAAATAGAAGAAACCAAAAATAGTAGAATTGCTGAATTAGAGAAAGAATTACAAATGTTAAAAGAACTATATGAACAAAGACAAAAAGAAAAAGAAGAAAAAGATATAGAACAGAAATTACTAAATGAGATAAATCAATTTAAGGAAAAATTAGAAATAAAAAATGAAGAATTAGAAATAAATAATATAGATATTGAAGAGACAGATAATTATGAGTCCGAAGATAGTGAAACATACACAGAAATATTAACAAATACAAAAAATTTAGAAATCAATGAAGAACAAAAAATTAATGAGGAAAACTTAGAAAATACCCATACAGAAATAAATACTCTTGATAAAAAAGAAAATGAAAATATAATACCTAAAACAACAGAAATAAGAAAAACTGTATACCATAAGAATAAGTTTAAAAAATATAATGAATATGATAAGTGGATACCAAAACAAATAGTGAATAAAAATTATAACTTTTTAGATCTAGACTGTGTAATAGATACAGAAAAAACAATACAATTATGGATAGGATATATGACAAAACAATTATTAGATAATAATATAAATATAACAGATGCACCGGAATATATAGAAAAAACACTAATAGGATCAGTAAAACTATGGTTTGCAAATCTAACCGAAAATAGCAAAAAAGTATTAAGAACTAATAAACCTATAGAAGGAACATCATCGACAACAACAAAACTAACACTTATAGAATTATTAAAAAAATATGAAACAGCTATAAAAGATGAATTTGGTAGTACGACAACAATCGAAGAAGAACAAAATGAAGAAAGAGATATGAATAGAAATTTAATGTTAAAATTAGCAATATGTAATATGTGTTATATAGATGAATATACTTGCGCATTTAAAGAATATTATTACAAAGGAGCATATAGTATAGAAGAAAGTAAAGAAATAAGAAAATTATATTTTAATAAATTACCCGAGCCATTTAGTTCGAAAATAATAAAAAATTGGGAAGAAGCAAAAATAGTAGATACGCTAGGAGCAAGAATAAAATATTTACAACAATGGTATAGAAACTTATGTGAAAAATATCGAGAAGAATTAAAAATGGAAAAAACATTAATAAGAAATTTAGCCTGTTACAAAAAAAAAATAGCACCCCAATTTGGATGCGAAGAAAGATATTATAAGAAAAGAAAAAGACATAAAAAATACAAGAAATATAAAAAATCAAAATATAAATATAAGAAACCAAGAAAAAGATATTATGTCAAAAATTATAAACATAAAAGACCATATAGAAAGAAGAAATCTATAAAAGAATGTACTTGTTATAATTGTGGAAAGTTAGGACATTTAGCTAGAGATTGTAAATTACCTAAAAATCCAAAAAATAAACAAATATCAGAAATAAAAATAGATAATACCGAATATATGCAGATAGATTATATAGATTATGAATTAGAAAGTGAAGATAGTATATATGAAATTTCAGAAAACGAAACAGATAATGAAATAGATAGCGAAATAGATGAATCAAATGACTGAAGAAGATATAAAAATAATAACAAAGGAAGAATATTTAAATGATGAAGGAACGGAACAAAAAATAATATTTGACAGTAATATATTTGATGAAATAAAAGGAAAAGAATTAGATTTAAGTGTAGAGAAAATATTTAAAATACCAACAATAAAAAATATTTTTACTAGGAAAAAAGATGAATATTATGTAGTATGCCAAAAAGAACATGTAATAGACTGCAGATATGCAAGAGGAAAAGCTAGTATACCACTGGTAACAAAAAGAATAATTAATAAAG
This sequence comes from Capsicum annuum, assembly GCF_002878395.1. Lineage (NCBI taxonomy): Eukaryota > Viridiplantae > Streptophyta > Magnoliopsida > Solanales > Solanaceae > Capsicum > Capsicum annuum. The sequence continues at coordinate 120,617,312 of NC_061122.1, read as the reverse complement.
AAATAAATGATATAAAAAGTAAAGGAGATCCAATAAAATATGTACACCTTGGAGGTACAGAGATATTAATAAAAGCATGTTTTAGAGAAGGAATAGATACACCAATAGAATTATATTTAGCAGACGATAGAATTATAAAACCTATAGAAAAAAGCATAATAACTGCCGTAAAAGGAAATTTAATATACCAAAAATTTAAATTTATAATCAGTGCAAATTATTCAGTAGCAGTAACAGATAGGAATATAGATAAATCATTAGTATTATATTGGAAAATATCAAGAATAGAATTAACCCCAGGAAGTAAAATATTTACAGCAAGATGTAAAAATCTATATGTATTAACAACAAAACATAAAATAACAGGAAAAAATAAGATTAACAAAATACAAATAGAAAGCCCATTCGAACAAATAGTAAAAACAATAGATTATAATGATTATACCTATAGAGACATAGATACAGAAGAAAATTTAGAAATAGTAAATGATAGAATAAGTACAACAAAAAGAATAGCTAATGAAAAGCCAGAATCATCAAGCTCATCAAAAAGAACAAGTTATGAAACAAATTCAATAAGTAATTTAAACCAATATTACATAACAGGAAAAATAAATGAAAAAGAATATTTAATACTTTTGAATACAGAACAAGAAGAAAATCATATAGCAAAATATCTAGTAAAAAATGAAGAAATAAAAACTGACAATGATATATGCCCAGATCTACCAAGAAGTTTAATAAATAATAAAAATATACCAGAAAAAGAAATAATACTAGGAGTTAGAAAAATAAAAATAGAATTCGAAGTAAAGGAAGAAATGCAAAAAGCAGATATAATATTAGGAATAAAATGGTTAGAACAAGTAAAACCATATAATATAGAACATACACAACTAACCTTAACATATAACAAAGAAAAGTTATTCTTAAAAAGAGCCTTAACATGAAATGAAGATATATGTATTAATGAAGATAGTAGTAGAAGGATATTACAGTAGATATTATACGCCTATGATAGATACAGGAGCAGAAGCTAATTTATGTAGATATAATTGCTTACCAGAAAGTAAATGGGATAAACTAAAAACACCAATAATAGTTAAAGGATTTAATAATGAAGGAAGCTTAATTACTTATAAAGCTAAAAATGTAAAAATACAAGTATGGGATAAGATATTAACAATAGAAGAAATTTATAACTATGAATTAACATCAAAAGATATACTTTTAGGAATGCCATTTTTAGATAAATTATACCCACATATAATAACCAAAACAGACTGGTGGTTTACAAAACCATGCAAACAAAAAGTAAGAGCAAAAAGAGTTAATAATAAAATAAGAAAGAAAACTGATTGGATAAAAGGAAGCGAAAAAATTACACAAAAGTTAGAAAATATAAACATTACTGAAGATACAGTAGAACTAGTAGTATTTTCGATAAATAAAACAGAAATAACTATATTTTCAATAAACAAAATAGAAATAATTCAGAAAAAATTAGAACAATTATATAGTGAAGATCCATTAAAAGGATGGGAAAAACACAAAACTACTATAAAAATTGAATTAATAGATAAGAATAGCATAATAACACAAAAACCATTAACATATAATTTTGATGATTTAAAAGAATTTAAAATGCACATAGATGAATTATTAGAAAAACAATATATACAAAAAAGTAATAGTAAACATAACAGTCCAGCATTTATAGTAAATAAACATAGTGAACAAAAAAGAGGAAAAAGTAGGATGGTTATTGACTATAGAAATTTAAATGCAAAAACTATAACATATAATTATCCGATACCAAATAAGATATTAAAAATAAGACAAATCCAAGGATATAATTATTTTAGCAAATTTGACTGTAAATCAGGATTTTACCACCTAAAGTTAAAAGAAGAATCTAAAGAATTAACCGCATTTACGGTACCACAAGGATTTTATAAATGGAACGTGTTACCATTTGGATATAAAAATGCACCAGGTAGATATCAACATTTTATGGATAATTATTTTAAACAATTATCTAATTGTATAGTATACATAGATGATATATTATTATACACCAAAACCAAAGAAGAACATTTAAAATTATTAGAACAATTCACAGATATAATAGAAAAATCAGGAATAAGTCTAAGCAAAAAGAAAGCTGAAATTATGAAAAACCAGATAGAATTTCTAGGAATACAAATAGATAAAAGTGGAGTAAAAATGCAACAACATATAGTACAAAAAATAATAAATTCAAAAGAAGAATTAGATACAAAAAAGAAATTACAATCATTTTTAGGACTAGTAAACCAAGTAAGAGAATATATTCCAAAATTAGCAGAAACCTTAAAACCACTACAGAAAAAATTAAAAAAGGATATAGAATATAATTATGATGAAAAAGATAAAAAACAAGTTCAAAAAATAAAATTACTTTGTAGAGAATTACCAAAATTGCAATTTCCAGATGAAAATAGAAAATTTATATATATAGTAGAAGCAGATGCAAGTGAATATAGTTACGGAGGAGTACTTAAATATCGATATGAAGCAGAAAAAATAGAACACCATTGTAGATACTACTCAGGTACGTTCAACGAAACAGAAATAAAATGGGAAATAAATAGGAAAGAATTATGTTCATTATATAAATGTTTATTAGCATTTGAGCCATATTGTATATAACAAATTTATTGTACGAACAGATAATACACAGATACGCTGGTGGTTAACAAAGAAAATACAAAATTCAGTTACAACAAAAGAGATTTGAAGACTAGTTTTAAATATATTAAATTTCACATTTACGATTGAAGTGATCAATACTAACAAAAATGTTATTGCAGATTACATATCAAGACAAAGCTACACAGACTGAAATAGTAGAGGAAGATACTCTAGAAAGAATACTTAACACCCTAACTACGCTTTCAATGAAAGTGGACAGTATGGGTAATGAGATAGAAAAGCTAAAGACTAATGAAGATAAACTGAAGTCTATAGCTACAAATCAGCTAACTCAGCAGTGTGCAGAGCTATATCGACCGGAAGACATTAAAAATCCAGAGCTAGAAGGAGACGTTGGGACACTCCATAAAACCCATAACATTTATCAATCTACTTCTGCAGGTACAAACAAAGGAGTTAATAGATCAAGATACCAGAATGTAAATATGAACAAAATATTTGAAAAACCATTTACCCCAAAAACACAAAAAGACCATTTATTCATACCCCCACAAGTTAACACATATCGAGATAGCCTAAACCAAGACAAAAAAGTATACAACTACACTGCCCAGAAATACATAGAAAATATATACAGAGTACAAACCTTTCTAAACCATAACCCCAGAGCTACAGACATCAAAGAACCAAATACCAATTAGATAACCCAAAAACTACAAGGATACAATAAATTAATCGCACTACCCAAAACTAACCCGAGCCTAGTTAAAACCTGTTTTGACTATGGACTACTAAATACCATATATACCCAAGACGGAGAAGAGCTAACAGCTATGGAGGAATTATACAAGATATTCACTACCTACAAAAGAATAACAAAAGGAAATTTATTTTATATAAAGTGTTATACTGCACCAGCAGAGATATTATATGATGAAATAAAACCAGTTATACAAGTTGTAAAGATAGGATTAACAAGAGATATGATTATACCAGAAGATATTTCGCAACAACCGGAGATACCTAGAATCGAGATACCAGATTTTTATGCAAATAAAAGACTTATTGGACTAGCTACGATCATTCAAGAATTAGCAAATAATTACACGAACGGAAACCCAATATGGAGCTACTATTCCAGAGATCATCAAATGATATATTCAAATTCAAAAGAGCTACGACAAGCAGATATGGAAGACGTAAGACAATGGATAATGACGCTACTTAACCCAGAAAAACAATCTACCGCAAGAGCGATAAAAAAAGGATTTATTTCTGACAGACTGTTAACAAGATACTGTAAAATAATTTGACATAAATATCCAGACCACCAATGTTCGAGGTGCAATGGAGAAGATAATATTATTCCAGAGGTACATCTAGAATAAAGAAGACAAAATGCCAGCTGGAAAGATAAGATAAAGAGCAATAATGGAGCAGATACGACAGCGGAAGCTATTTGGACTTATTGTACAAATTTTTCTTATGATACAATAATGTAAAGCAATTATTACTTTCTTACACATTTAGGACTTTTCTTTAGGGTAGGTAAGAGTAGGTTAGGCCATAAGGCCACTTTTGTTGACTTTTGTTTTTCTTAGTTTTAAGAATTAGAAACACGTGAATGTAAAAACTTACTTTTTCATTCTATATATATCAAAGGCAGAAGGCATTGCAAGAGCAAGCCTTCATGCGTTGAAGCACCTTTGCTCTCTCTAATCCACAAAAAATATTTTACTCAGTTAATTAGATAAACATATTTCAATAGAAAAAGCTATGGAACAACAAAACTCAGAAATAACAAAGCTACCCGAACAGGTATATCTATTTATGATTATGAATAGCTAATTTCATAATTCCCAACAATCATGATATGATAAAATAAATTCATATTAGTTACTTTATAGTAGAATTATTCGAAGAATAATATGTTAAGAAGTTTATTAACAAAGAGGAAACGGAGAAATATCCCTAAGGACTATGCCATCCTAAAGGTGAAACCAATGAGGCAAGAAGCCGTGGCGGGGAGTAACCAGAGTAGAGGCGCTGTTTAAGGGAAAAAATATCCGGATTACCATGTTAATAGTGACGGAAGAACATATTATTTAAGAATAATCTAGTATATAGTAAGCTAAGATGACTATATTTTATGTACATGGTTGAAGGGAATATTTTGAAAAAAGCAATTTTATGAAAATGAATGATAATATATCTGATGTGATGGTAGATAAATTCAAAATACTTATTTTGTATGAACTTAGAAATATAAAAGTAACAGATATAAGAAAAATTATATTAGAAAAAGCTTTTGGTGAATATTACATGACTAGAGTAAATTATATACCATATCTACCTAACTACTCTTACAAATATTTACGATGATAAGTTACATAAAATTTTTAGAAAAAAGATATAAAAAATATGCAGTTACTAGAAAAACAGATAAAAATAAATATAGATAAATACATGGAAAATAAAGATATAAAATTCTTAATAAAAATATGCAAAAACTACTAAGGCTAAAACAAACAACTACAAAACACTATAATAAAACCAATTTTAAAAGATAGATTATCTAGATTATCTTAAAGTTTTAATATTATATATACTTAAAGATATAAAAATAATAGATATCAAGAAAATACTATTAGAAGAAGTAATAAACTATGAAATTGAAACTGCAAATTGTCTAGAACAGTTATACGAAGAAAATTACCCAGAAGTATATTGTTCAGATTAAAAAAAAAATAAAAAAAAAATGTTAGAATATATTAGACAAACCAGAGAAAATCAAGAAAATCTAAATAATGAAATTAATTATAGAAACCGAATTAGGAAAATAATGGAAGACCTAAAAGAAAAATTAGCATGGATAGAAAAAACCTTAGAAAATTTAGATAAAAGTACATGTGATAGTTTATATAATTTAAAAAACTCACTATGAGAAGAACAACACAAGATAATAAATAACATTGAAAATCTAGAATTAGATATACATTATAGCACAGATAGGATAAATTATTATACAGAAATTTGTAACTCTGCAATTACTACAGGATAAAATAATTAATGAATATATCTTACGAAAAAAGTAAATTATTAAAAAATATTGAAACAAAATTTAAAAAATATCCACGCACTAATAAAAATAGATTCACTAGAAACCTACTAAATCTATTATATATCTATTAAATCCGCGCACCCCCCTACAAATGGTATCAGAGCCCAGCAATTTAAACAGTACGGAAGAGATATATACTAGAGTTAGAATATACATGTTAGGGAATTTTCATCTACAATGGGTTTTAATGTTTAATCTTATTAGTTTTATTTCACAAAATATTACTACTTTTTTAATATACGCTTTTGGAAAAATTATTTGTTTACCATGATGTTTTTACTAGACATTATTATTTGGCGTATTTCATCTACAGTTTGTTTAAAATTTGAGTTAAATTGATTTTTAAGTGATCTAACTTTTCATTGTCAATTTTGAATTAGTTAAATGTTGGGATTGAGTTATGATCATATTTGAACTTTTCGGGTTCTAAACCAATTGAAAAGGCTTATTCGATTAATCAATATGTAAAAAAGTGAATTTTGATTCTTTATTAACTTTCAAAATCGTAAAAGAAAATAACAATAATAATAACTTTCAAACTCGTTATTGAAAAAGAAAAATTTACTTGGAAAATGATGTTTCTTTTAGATTCCTTATCCAAAGAAAGTTAGAAGTTTAATGTAAGTAATACTTAATGGTGAAGACGGAAAGCATTGATATAGATCATTGTTAAAATTAATCTAAAATAGTAGCAATATGAAAGAAGAAGTAGATATAAGAAGACAAGACAAAAGATTAGAACTTTTCATTATCCCAAGTATCAAATATACAAGTCTTTCAAGTGTCTACAATATGAATCCTTATGCCTCTATTTATAATGTCATATAGAGGCATGCAAAAGATTGTCATAAACATGACATTAACCATTAGCATAATGGAGGAGGTTATGGATATGAAATGTTACAAAAATAATGGTCATCAATGGTGAAAATTATCTTCATAATAGAGGAATGTAATGGAGATAAGTAGTGGGAGTAATTTCTAGAGTAGTGGACATCCGCACTTATTGGTTTTATAACACTCTCCCTTGGATGTCCATAGATGATGTGCCTTGTTAAAACTTTACTAGGAAAAAACTCTGTGGGAGGAAATTCCTAGTGAAGCACAATAAGTACACATATCTTATAATACGCATTTGTTTGCTGCCTCGTTAAAAACCTTGATAGGAAAATTCATTGGGATAAAACCTAGGCTAAGGAAAAAAGAGTGCAGCACGTATTTTACTCCCCCTGATGCAAACATTATTTCACTTCTCAAGGACGACGCCTTCAATCTTATATGTTTTCTTTCAAATGTTGATATTTATTGTGCCATTGTGATCAAATCACATTCATGAAGATGTTGCATTCTTAAAATCGTCCTGATGTGTTATTTTCTTGTTTCTTGGATATGTTAAGCCCATGAATACAAACAAATAAATTCTTGAAAATCACTTAATATGTGACCTCATCGTCGCAAGTCATTTGCATATTGAACTTGTTTGTAGCACCAACCAATTAGCCGTGTAAACTCATTTGCATGATACATCAAATATTCTTCCTGCACTTGTATAACTAACCAGTCTTTGACAATATTTGTTAGAAATGATAAATCCATATCAATAATATTTGATTTCACTCACATTCACATTAAAGTGAAATTATATCTTTTCTGCACATTAATAAAAGTTGTTATCTCATGTATACAATAGCAGGATACATAAGTGCAATAATTGCACTAATACATGGTATTTTCTAATCATTTCATAAGATCAAAATTGATTTTTCTTTATGATAAGAGATTTTGCAACCACTGGGATATTTAATGAATTGAATTTCTTTTAAATCCTTCAAGTATTTTCCTATTGCATTTTCCATCTAGCTAGACATGATAGTCATTCATTATACGTATTCAATTTTTTTCATACATTGCCAGATTTAAAGAAACCTTATTGCATCCACCATAGGAGAAGATATATCTAAACAATAATGCCAGAACTTTTGCGAATAACCTTTATACCTCAAGGCACAAATCGTATTTTATATCTTATGATTTTTCTTTTCACACAATCACCAAATTTTATCTCACTGGCATTATACCTTAGTCTATGGACTAATTCCAAAACATCACTTTTCAAGTGAAAAACAATAAACTTGAATTGCATAATTTATTTGTCCACATTATTTGACAGATTTAAATTCAAGATCCTCAATACCATTTATAATGGTGAGCTCTACATTATACCAAAAATACCATCAACGGTTATTTAATATTGATTCTATTACGACAAAACATATTAAGATCAATCTCTTCTTTTTCATCATTTTCAGGTGCCTAAACCTTTGCCAAAGTTTATGAAGAGTTACATCATAGTACTTTTTAAAGCACTTGCCTCATTATCATTGACTATATTTATCATTTGCTCCTCTCCTTATTTAAGGAGTTTTATGTTTGGAATCGATTTGTTTGTCACGCTTCAGGCGTGCCATAGACTCTGTACTTCAAGGACTTTTCATTGGAGCATTTATAGCTGAATTATAGCATAGGTACTGTCTCACAATGAACTTGCAACATTTTGCAAATCATGAATTATCAATTAAACTTCAAGTTCACTATTTTCTTATGAGGATCTCGATAATTCATTTCATACATTTCAGATATTCATCATATCTCCCCTAATGTTAGAAAATCTAACATCACCCCAATCTTCTTTGGGGATCCATCTTTATGCGTGGTGGATATTGCACATTCAAATTATTTAGAGGGATTTTAATTATTTCTTGATCCTGAACCAACAATATAGGGGAACCTTGTTGGCTTGATGCATACAAATGTTGCTATATTTAAATAAAATCATCTCATACCAAAAATATTTTTGGGAGATTTGTTCTCATAATCAATGGTTCAGCTATAATTGAAGGCACACAATTTTTTTCTGCTAAACCAATCAACATTATCAACTTTTAAACTTTGGAACTATACTCATAATTTAACAATTTGAGCAAACAACCTTGCAAAAATCAAATGGCAAGTTGATAACAAAGTGCATGTGACCAACCACAGATGCATCTCGTTTTAAAATAAACGGTCTACATGGTAGGTGAATGGTCCCATATTCACCTTACTGTACATTCCAAAAATTTAGAAAATATAACCATAACCTTCATCGGTATAGTATTTTACCGTGAGAACAACCAACATAGAGAATTCTTGAAGAATCATTTATTTTTTCAATGTAAAACCTCATGAATTCTCAATTATCTTCGCATCATATTTGAATCGGGATGGTCAACCGATGATGCCAACTTATATATTTTCTGTAAACTTTTAGTTTCCTACAGCATGTGATTTCGTAACTATGACCATATATTTATATCAATAAATAGAAGAAAAATGAGTAGCCATTTCCATAGATATTTATAACCCTTTTCGATTATAGTAATATGAAGATACAAAATCTTTTCATAATTTACAGTCTTAATATAATAATATTTTTTTTCAATTCCCTTGAAACTTAAAAAGTTTCTTTTGGAGACTTACTACAATTTTAATGGCTTGAATAATTTTATTCCTTCAAGTAGTAACACATTAGCTTTTCGAGGCTATCAAATACGTGTGTACTACCTCATATTTCAAAAACACCATTCGCATGGGTACCATCTCCTTTTAAGGAGAAAATTATTTTCCTGATAGTCAAAATCATTTTATGCAAGACCTCTTTCTTGTTTTACTTTGCCCTTAAAAGTATATTTTTTATAATATTTGGCAAAGTTCGTTTTTTGGCATACCATATTTACGTCATTAGCGGCAAATTCATTTAGCCACACCATAATATTCATTTTGGTCATATCCAAAGCTCTTATAGTCATGAATGACTTCTTGATTTTACCCTTTCGTAGATTATGATAAAATATACTATAGCATCAATAACCTTTTTATACCAAACTAAAATTCTTTATTTTCCTCAAACCTCCCGTAGAGGTGGTATTTATCCAATCATATATATGCATGTCTTTATCCGTGATTTTCATCATATCTTGACACATTCACTTTCATGAATAGTAGGGCATCCATGATATTTATCATCAGTCACATTCTCTTCAAGAATTGGACTATAATCATATGCACTTCATAATTTATTTTATAAGTTCATTGTCATGCCTTGGCATTTATCATATTTTATACCCACTTCAACATCGCTTTGAAAGATCAAGTGTATCTTTACTTTTGTTCTTTTATATTTTCATGGAGGATTTATAAAACCTATCAAATTAGGTTGCACAACAACCGTGTGCCCATTTCCTTTCATACCAAATTGATGGTGAATAAAAAATTGCCTTCACATTTTGAAAGACAATTTGAAGAGCCCATAGTGTTCTTCCTTTATTATTATCAAAATGATAATTATTATAACTTTGTTCATCTATGTCCACATGCATTTTTAACCACATGTCTTCTTTCAAACTTATATGCACTGCTATCATATTCATATCAAAGAATGGAGCAAATCAATGTGGCGGATTACATGACTTTCATTAAAGTACATTATTTTTGTTTTAGTCATCAATATTATTACTATGGTGCATTAGGACTTAAACCCAATGTCTTACCTATATAAAGCTGTGTTAGGCCATAACTTAGTGGGAATATTTTTTCATATGCATGATACATCAATACTTTAATCTGATGTCTTATCCTCTTGTTGCGATGGGACTTGAATTCACCCTCTTACCATCAACCAATTATATAGTAGGCCGAGTATAATAAACTCATCCTTGAGCCTCTCAAATTTACTCTTAACAATGCCGATTGATTCTTTATTTATAGAATTTCCTTCAACACCTCAACAATGTAATTTAAGCAAGAAAATCTAATTCATATGAACCAATTAAAATAATTATTCTACACTATAATGCTATATAAGTAATAGACTTAATGTTGATCGAACGTTGGTATCAAGATAATACTCTGTATTTCAAAACAAAATAAATAGTAGCATTCACTAAAAATAAATATTGGTAGTCCATTAAGGTCTCACAACTTATTACTTCTTAATATTCAAGCTAGTTCTAATACAAAATTCTTTTAATATGAGAAATAAAACAGTTAGTGTATAAAGCATGCATACTATTTGCATTTAATTAGATAATAGAACACCCAAAACATACAAATAGTAGGCCTCTGCAATCAAATTCATAACTATGAACATCAATATAGATTATTTTAGGAAATCTTACCAGGCATCAGATTAGTCACCACTTATGCAATCAAATCAAACTCAATTAGGAGATGATATTGAGATGAAAATTAAAGACTAGTGCTGATAACGTGCTAAAATTAATCTAAAAGAGTAGCAATATGAAAGAATAAGTAGATATAAGAAGAAAAGACAAAAGATTAGAACTTTTCATTCTTCCATGAATCAAATATACAAGTCTTTCAAGTGTCTACAATATGAATTCTTATGCCTCCATTTATAGTGTCATATAGAGGCATGCAAAAAGTTGTCATAAACATGACATTAATCATTAACATAATGGAGGAGGTTCTGGATATGAAGGGTTACAAAAATAATGACCATCAATGGTAGAGGTTATCTTCATAATAGAAAAAGTAATGGAGATAAGTAGTGGGAGTAATTTGTAGAGTAGTGGACATCCACACTTGTTGGTTTTATAACAATCATTCATTTAAGTAAAATTTTATATACTATTTTGAAGCCAATCTAATTGGGATGGGTAGATTTTAAACATGTTAGATGATCATTTAGACTTCAAAAAATAAGAAAGATCCATAAATGCCTTAAAGGTGCGAGAAATATATCAAAACTCCTAGTAAGGTTGGAAAGTACTGCTACCGGTAAGCCACACACTAATATATAAGATAGTTTAAATAATTTTAAATTAAATAAAAAAGGGGGTTATAAGTAATTTCTAGGCTAACAAATATTACATATCCAAAAGATTAATTTAAGTCAGACATAAGTCATTAAAGCGACCGTCCTAAAACTACGGGTGGAATCGAGGGGTTTTTCACACCTTCTCCTTAGTCAAAAAAAATTCTTTAATAGATTTCTATCTCATAGAACAATAATAAAGTTATTTTCTTTTGATTAGAGATTCAATAAGGTGACTTAGAACACCAAAAACTCAATTTCAAGTGGTGACTCTGTAACAAAAATAATTCCTTCTCAAAATATCACTTTAATTGTAAAAATATTTTAAAACCAACTCTTAGTAGGGCAGGTAAAAAAATAGAAGTGTGACAGATGCGACTCCACTGGAAAAATTAGAATTTGAGCTTTTATTTAATTTTTGGATATTATATTTATTGGACTAAATGTGCTATTTTCCTATATGTTTACCGGTTTGATATTATTTGAATTGCAATGTAAATTGTCTTCTCTTGAGCACACATTTGGGTCTTCTGAAAGATAATTTACATTCGGAGATGCGGTATACAATCCTGAGCCTTGAAATATCATAGATGCCAAAATTCTTATAGAAAGGATTCTACAGTCAGACATATTTTATGATTGGAAAGACCAATGGTGACATTGGCAAAGCACTGGTATCGATAAGCTATCTTTGCCCGATATGAGTTATCCACTCGTTTTATAACTAGTTCAGACACTTATTCCATCATGATATTAAACTTAGTTGAACAAGCCTCAGACGTGGGTTATCGCTAATAGGATCTGCTTTATCTGCATTGCGTTCATTTTTTACTTAGTGGGGCTTGGCACAGGAGTCGAGTAAGTGTAAGACAGGTATCCCCTTTCGAGACTATCATGCAAATTTTATGTCACTACTAAAAAACCTGTAAAAAGAGACCTCAAAAATAGGTTGAAAATAAGAGACTTCATGAGGCCGCTTATCCCCTTGATTTATTTTTTTTAAAACAAAGAGACCTCATGAAGTTGGTAAATGATAAAAAAAAAATTCAGCGACTCAATATTAGGGACTTCAAGAGGCCGAAAATAAAGTGTGGAAAAAGTTAGCGCCAAAATAATTAAAACTATTTAAAAATATTAAACATTGTGACCTCATGAGGTTGCTACAATTTTAATAAATTAATAATTATTATTAAAAGTAATTGTTTATTACTTTTATGAAGTGTGTAAAGTCAAAATTTATATTTATTTAATTCTTATAATATTTATTATTATAATTAAAAATATACAAAACCAAAACTAAAGATCCAGCTCTCTCAAAATTGTCTCTCAAATCTGCCCTCTCTCAAAATCATCTCCACTGAACACTCTCTCTCTCTTAAATCGCCCCTCGCTCAAAATCTTTTCTCTAAAAACTCTCTTTCCCAAATCCAAAATATCCGTCTATTCATCCATTCCAAGTAAGGTTGCAACTTTGATTTTTTTTTCTTATTTATGTATAGAATTGTATTTGAATATATGGATATTTTGGGTCTCCTTTATTTTTCTAAAATGTGAATCAATAGTTAGGGGTTTTCTCGCCTTGTTTCAGAACCGCATTTATACTTTCTGACATTCTTGTTAATTTTATCCATGTTCAGTTGAGTTATCAATTGTCTTGTACCTTTATGTATTTTGTGTTTTTTTTTTGCATTTTTGATTCTAAGATTTGATTACTTCTTTGCTTGTATATGGTGCTTTTGTTAACATTTTAGCTAACCTATTTCAGAATAAGTGAAAAGTCTTCTTGGAGTCTATTCTTTTTCTTAATATTAATGAGGGCTTAAATTTTGTTTGAGTTGTATTTTATTCCATGTTTCAGCTAAGGCAATTGTTATATTTTCAAACTCAATAATTTAAATCGGGGAGTTTTCGTTGATTATTAGGCTGGCTTTTACATTGGGTGGGATGAGTAATGGAATTGCATATAACAGTGAGGAATTTGAGGTAATATGTAAGTCGGGGTTGGCATCTAGTTTGAAATTACAATTTTTGATTGAGAAATCTTTGTTAGGTTGAAAAAAATACGAGCTTGAGGTTATGAGAGACTTGACTATCAATTTAGTCATCATTTAGTTGTTTGAGAATATTAATCTTATAGGGGTACATACAGGTGACTCTAAGGTAGATTCCTAATTTTTTTTGGTGTATTAAAAATAACATTCATTACATAATTTCTCCTGAATTTGAAAATATTGGGACACAAATTGCATTAAAATACAGAGGATTGCCTCTAATAATTGTTCTATTTGCATGACTTCTCTCTAATAGTGATAAAACATTGAATATGTGGAGAATTATGGCTGAGAATGTAAGTTCAGTGGTAAGCACAGAAATCTAATGCATGAAAGTGTTGGCTTTGAGTTACCATCACTTGCCTTCTAACCTAAAATCGTGCTTTCTATATTTTTGAATTTTACCGGAGGATAAACTAATTTTTATAGAAAAACTTGTGGAATTATGGGTTGTAGAGGGATTTTTAAAAGTAGAAGTGGTGGCAGAAAAGTATCTAAAAGATCTTATAGACAAAAATTTAATTTCCATCGATCATATGAGATTTGATGGAAAAATAGAGAGTTTTGGCATACATGTTATGATCCGTGAACTCTGCTTGTAAAACTCTCAAACCATTAATATTGTGAATTATCTTGGAGTAAAGAGTTTTCTAAATTCACCTCCATAGTCCTTGCAGTGTTTCTTTAAGAGTCAAAGTTGGATCAGTCTCTAAGGTGAGGAAGAATTGGTTATGTACCATAAAAGAAAGGCTCATTCTATTAGCATGTTTGGTAGATTCCATCAGTTCATGCCTAAGTTGTCTTAGAAGCATGTAAGAGTACTAAATCTTACTTAAGTTCGCCGTCTACTTTTTCCTAATGGAATATTTCATTTACTTCACTTGAGATACCTAGATTTGTGTTTTTGTCCTTATGTAAATTACTACTTTCCCTCATCACTAATAAACGTGATTCCTCTATCGATATCAGGCCTATGTTATTTACAAATTTTACTGCTTTACTGATCATCTCTTAAGAGTCATCTTCACAAAGAGAGATATCTTTTGATATTGCCATTAGAAATTTTGATGATGCCGCAGTTGAGGCACCTCTATTGGAATAGAGTTACTTGCGGAATTATAAGACATGGAAAATGTTTTAAGGGGCATTTGTATTTCTTTTGTGGTAACTAATTGATTTCATGACTAAGGGAGGCATTACACAAAACTTCAACCAAGTACTTGTCACTGGATCCCTTTTCGCTGTAGGATTTTATGCAATATCTTAGCTGAAATATCACATTGGATGACCAAGTGATATACTCATTCATCATCTAAGCTGCTTATGGGGAACATAGGAAGTAGGATAAAAAACTATGCCCCATTCGGTCAACCTATTTCTAGTGTATAGTGATCAGATATGTGCTTCCAGTTTTAGTAGAAAATTTCACTTTGGGGCACTAAGGTTACTATATATTAATCTTCTCCAACTCACCTTGTTAATTTACCTTCTCATATGTTGATACAACTTTCTAGTATCTTTTGTATTATCCAGGATATTTGGTAAAATAAGTTCTTTGCTTTTAATGAGCTCATTATGCTTACTTATGCAAATTCTTGATTTGCTATAAATTTTCTTTCTTATTTTAGAGATTAATAATTTTAAATTATGTGATTTCTGTGTAGATGGATTGTAGTTGGATGTATAATATGACTACTATTGGTCGTGTGAGGTTGAGGCCTGAATTTATATCTGGTGTCGATGATTTTGTCGACTATGTAATGATACTAAGAAACCTTTTCAACTTGATGGGTTAGGTGTCCTTTTAGTAAATGAAAATGTAGGAATTATGAAAAAACTGATATTATTACACTATATCTCTATCAAAATAGGTTTAAAGAAGATTATACAGTGTGGACTAGTCATGGAAAAATTGATAATAGTTTTGACAGATCTCAACACTATGTTGCTAGTAAAAGTTGTAGGGCGGTGGAACCTAATGTCAAAAATTATAGAATGCACGACATGGTTATAGATGCATTCCGATTTTGAATCTGGTGATTATGTTGAATAAACTCCCAATGATGAATCTAAACGGTTCTTTGAACAGTTAGAAACTGTTAGTTGGTCTCTATACGAGGGGAGTCCATACTCCCCATTGTCTATTATTGTTAGGTTATTAAGTATCAAATTAAATTGGAATATTCCTCGGGGGGAAATGGACTCTGTGATTGATCTTATGCATGAGTTAGTTGACCCAAATCTAGAGATACCTGATAATTTCTACAAGGCAAAAAGGTTGGTGTCAAAATTAGGACGGTCGTCGATGAGAATTGATTATTGTGAAAATGGTTGCTTGTTATACTACAAGGATGACATTGATCTAGAATCCTATAAGTTTTATTGAAGAGCTCGTTTTAAGCAAGCTCCTAGTGGGAAGAAAGTTGTTGTAAAGGCAGTGTATTACTTACCTCTTATACCAAGGATAAAGAGGTTGTACGTATCAAAAAGGTCAGCTCCTCATTTGAGATGGCACCATGAAAATAGAAGAACACATAGTGTTATGTGTCATCCATATGATGGAGAGGCCTGGAAGCATTTTGATATAATATATCCAGAGTTCACAGTTGAACCATGAAACATTAGGTTGGATTTATGTTCAGATGGATTCACTCTATATTCTGTTTCTGGTGTACCATATTCTTGTTGGTTTGTATATTTAACACCGTATAATATTTTACCTACAATGTGCATGACCACTCAATATATATTTCTCAATTGCATTCTTTCTTGTCCGTGTAATAAAAAAATCATGATTGATGTATACTTTCAGCTTTGATTGATCAACTGAATGAATTGTGGTTTGAAGGAGTTGAAACATTTGATGTGTTGCTTAAGAAAAATTTTAATTTGTGGGTTGTCTTAATGTGGACTATTTGTTATTTTCCTACATATGAAATATTGTCTGGGTGGAGGATAGCTGGCAAGTCAACCTTTTCTTACTGTACGGAAAATAATAAATTATTTACTTTGAAACATGGCCGAAAAATTGTTGGTTTGATTGTCACCATCGATTTTTGCCCATGGATTGTGAGTTTAGGACTACGAAAAATGCATTTAGAAAGAATACATTTGAACGAGACTATCCACCTCCAATATTTACGGGAGAACAAGTTTGGGAGAGGGTTCGACACTTTCCAAAGGTTACAGAATAACAACTTTACAGATTTAATGGGTATGATGTTGCATATAATTGGACAAAATAGAGTATATTTTGGGAACTATCATATTGAAAGAATCATCTTCTTCGACATGATCTTTATCCCATGCATCTTGAAAAAAATTACTTTGATAATTTATTCAACAAGATAATGGATGACAATTGGAAGACAAAAGACAATGTTAAAGCTAGAATGGACTTACTAGAATATTATTGGCAAAAAGAGTTATGGCTACAGGAGAAATGAAACAAAAAGGTCTTCAAACATAAGACTAGCTATTCATTTACAATGAACCAAAAATGTAAGATATGTAAATGGGTTGAGCAACTGAAAATGCCTATTGGTCATGCTTCAAATTTGGAGAAGCGTGTTGATATGGAGCATGGAAAGTTATTTTGTATGAAAAGTCATGATTGTCATATTTCCATGGAAATGTTACTGCCCATAGAATTTAGTAGCTTGCCTGATAGAATCTAGAAACCCATGTTAGTTTGTTTTCCAAAGACTTGTGTTCAGCACATTGATGGAAAAAAACCTGGTTTGGATGGAAAAAATATTCCTATAATCACAAATAAGCTAGATAAAATTCTTCCACCTGGATTTTAGGATGTGACGGAACATCTTCCTGTGCATCTTGTGCATAAAGCTCATCTTGGAGGTTCGATTCAAGGTCGATGGATGTATCCATTTGAGAGGTAGCTACTATAAATCTTAATATATTCCTTTCCATTAATTCTTTTTAAGAATTATCATAATATAATATTATATAGGACTATTGGCAAGAATAAACTGAGTATCAAGCAACAACATAGAATTGAAGGCTCAATGTACGAATCCTATCTTGCTAAGAAAATGACCAATTTTTGTTCTTATTACTTTGCAAGTGATGTTCCATGTTCACAAAATAGGCCCAATCATCACATCGATGGTGGTCAGGTTGCTAGAGAGTTGTTATCAATGTTCAATTAACTAGGCAAATGTTCCAAAAATCATACAAGGAGGCTCTTAGTTCAATGGAGATTTAAGTCTACATCAATACATGTCTTGTTTAATATTCCTCAAGTTAAATCATTTCTTGAGTAAGTTGTTATTATTTTGAATTACATATGAATTACAAGCAAATCGACTGACTCAATTTCCATCCTCTTTGAAAGCTACTTTGTGCAGTTGTATGGCAATAATAAAGTGTTTGGCTATTTTTCAACATACTTTAAAGATTATTTAAGTATTGCAATTTTTTCCTAAAGCTCTAATCATTAGAATGTCCATGTTTGACTCATGATAATTTTCTATTCTCGACTATTAATAGGTTTATGATACAAGAAATGGTTAATTTGACAAATTTTTGAAGTATTTATCTTGAGGGCCTATTAAAGTCTATTATATGAACAAGTATATTGTGAACGAATTTAAATTCAATACCGAAGAATGTTCCAAACATAAAAAAACTAATAATAGTGGAATTTGGGTAAAATGTAATATTGGAGATTAGAATGGGAATGATTATTATAGGTTACTTAAAGGGATTTTAAAATGGAGTATTCTGGTTAGCCAAAAAAATTATATTATTTAGATGCAAGGAATTTGACCCTACCCTAAAAAGAGGGACGATGGAAATCAAACAATATAATATAATCAAAGTAAGGTACACAAGGAAGTATTGAGCGTACGATCCTTTTATTATTGCACATAATGCTAAGCAAGTGTATTACGCTCTTTATCCCTTGTGTGCAGATAAATCGGATTGGTGGGCAATAATTACAATCAATCCTGTGCATCGAGCGAAAGTTAAAAATATATTAAATGTTTCATACCAGGTCGATGACATATAATGTGTTCACCAATCTATTGATGGTGACTTAGAAGATAATTTAGAGCATCCTGAACACATATAGAAGAGGTTGATATAGAAGAAGTAGAATTGGCAACAAATAAAGAGGTGAATGAATCAAATATTAAAAATAAAACAACAAATAAGGAAGAATGGCCAGAAAATAAAAGAGGGTCAGAAAGGGAAGAATGGCCAAAAGAGGAAAGAGGTAAGAAGAGGAGGATGACGATGAGGAGTAATAATAATTTAAACACACCTGCATGTTTTTTTCTTTGTTTAATCTAGTTTATTCTCATTTATTTTTCTTATTTGATCAATGACCTTTTTGTTTACTCTATTTCAATTTTTGGTGATCCATAATGTGCTTTTTAGCTAAGAAATATTAGTTTGAACTAATGTTATTCTCATTTAAATGTTTTGTTTGGAGTTCTTGAAATGGAACTTCCAGCTGTAATCTCTGATTGGTATATTTCTCAAAATATATTGTTGTGACTATGTTTGTTAGTACATTGATAGTTGTTCGTGTTTGGTTTTTCTCTCATTAAATTTTTGTTGATTGAATCTTTTCCATTTACCTTGTCTTTATGTTGAAGTGCTGATGGTTTCTCTAATTATGATTTACTTGAAGATATTGTATGAAAATTTGTGTAGATGGTAGGTAGCGATTAGGATAAGGGTAATTCCAATGCTCCCAAAAATAAATTAAAGAAGGCTAGTATGATCAATGGACGATCGATGGGTATACATATTAGATCAGACTCTACACCATCTCATACATCATGAGGCGCACTAATACATCGACATTCTAGACCAACTAATCAGTCTTATAGTCAACCATTTGAATAAATCTATCCTCCGTCGTCCTATATGGATCCACCACTAGCATATACTCAGCAGCCTCCACTCACGCATATGCTGAGGCCCACATCAGGTCATGCCACCTCACATGCATATAATCAATTGCCTCTCAAGATATAGTAGCATTACTAAGTGCCTCTTATACAATTACTCGTACCCTTGCTGACTTACAATCTTCATCAATATCTACTCCACAGATTGGGATATCAAGTCTTCCCTATCGAGGCAACATCTCTGAACCCGACATTCCTTCCATAGACCAGTCTATTATACATGATTAGGTTTATTTACAAGCTGACATAAGGGACATGCATAATATACTAATCGTAGAGCCTAACGACTATGAGTATGGTTTATTTGTTTTAACAAAATGTATTTAGCTTATGAATATCTCATTTATAAATGTTTAAATTTTGGAATACAGTTTTAATCTGGATGCTTCTATGAGGATCCTTTCTCAAATCATCAAAGATCTTTATAGAGGTGATGTCATGAGTTGAGGCAAAATTCCAGGAAATCTCAAAAACTAGATTTTGTTGGAATTTAGGGTCTATTCTTTTCTTCACTCTTTTTTTCTTTATTGATTTATGAAAAAAGCTCAAAAATAAAAGAAATTAAGTGTGCATATATTGTTGAAATGCTTTAGAAGAGAGAGGGGAGAGGAAAGACAAACAGGAAATATATCAATTCTAATTTTAACTAATACTACATATATACTTATATGGATTTCTACCAAAACTTGGGTATCTAGTATGTCATGCTTTTATTTTTATAGTATCTAAATTGACACTTCTGATGTACCCATCTAATCACTACTTGAGGCTTAGGATTTCTACCAAAATTTTGGTATTCAGTGTGTCATGCTTTTATTTTTATGGTATCTAAATTGACACTTCTGATGTACCCATCTAATCACCAATTGAGGCTTAGGATTTCTACCAAAATTTGGGTATCCAGTATGTCATGCTTTTATTTTTATGGTAGCTAAATTTACTGTATCTATTTCCTTTTGCTACTCTAGTATTCTTCTCTATATCATTGTACCTTCTCCATTCCTAATATTCATATTTAATCTTATAAGAACTTCATCAGACAAATAGTAGAAAACTAACATTCAAAAAATAGATGATGGTATATTCTTTATCTTATTAATATCATGCATTTGCCATTCTTGCTTATACAAATCTATGCAGACTTTCTTTAGTTGGCAGTGTTCCATGATTTGTTAGCTAAGAAAGGAAACTATGGTTAGATATGTTAAAGTATATTTCATGATCTTGTAAGCTTGTTTGGCTTATCGATTCTATTTTGTGGACCAAAAAGGAACTGGCCAAACTAGTTGTTTTATCTAGATCAACATCTATATGAACTAAATAGTCCATGTGGTTCGTTTAAGTGTTAGTAATGTACTTTATGAACTTCTTATAATGCCTTGAATAAATTGCTCATGGACACTTTCCTGTAACTTCATTAGGTGTATTTGAACAAGTGTAATACTTATAGGCGATAAGATACCAAGAACAAATATACTGTGTGCATGCTTTGGTCGGTTTTAGAAAAGTACCAAGAACATATATACTGTGTGCATGCTTTGGTTGGTTTTGAAAAAGTACTAAATGGTTTGAGGTTTAGTACATAATTATTGGTGGTTTTTATAGTTTGTTCTTGTGCTGGTCATCAAACTATTGGTAGACCTCACTTTTTTCAGTGTTGTTTCTTCAAGAAATAACTGTTAAGCTTTCTTGTGATATATTGATGTTTACGGTTTGCCTTGAGTTCACACTATCCAAGAAAATATATACGTGGTAGTATAATTTTTAGAAATTTTGACACTAAAAGATAATAGAGGGTGAAAGTGATTAATATATGATAGTCAAAGGGTACTTGTTGGATCTTTAGTTTCATTTGTCTGCTTTTTTAGTTCACCTTGGGGTGAATTGATTACCCTTTGGAACCCGACAATAAAGTAGCATAAAATGGTATAGCTCTCTGAAAGTTTATCAATTCAAGGAATGCACTCTTTGGTGTCAGGCTAATGTCTCCAGTCCCGAACCACATTGAAATGTATTCTACTAAGAGTGGCATATCAAAAAAGCTGAAAAGGAGATGGTTTTTTATATTCCTGATTTTATTTGCAATGGTATTGTTAAAGGGGTGCCTTATTGGTTGGTTTGTAAGCTCGATAAATTTGGAGAGCAAGTTGTGTTTTTGCACTTTGGTGTGAGAAAAATAGTCTTTGAGAAGTTACCATCAATATAAAGGCATAGGTAACATCAATTTCTTGTGGAGTTGGAGGATTCTCTTTTTATGTTTAATTGCGATCACAAAGATGATTCCCATATAGATGTTTGGGTACTAGATGATGTAAATGGTTGGAGTATGAAATACATTGTTGGAACGTCATTCAGGTTTGACCAATTCTTGGATTGTTTGAAGAATGGTGACATTGTATCTAAGAATGATAAAGGAGTGGTATTCTTGTGTGATCCCATAACTAATTTAGTAAAGGACAAATTCATCCTTGATAGTAAGGAAGATCATATGCGATTGCAAAGCTTACATGTATCCAACATATTCATTCTTACTATAATACATCTATAGCATTGGACCAAAGGTCCCAAAAAATTTATTTGAAGTTGTAACAAAATACTCTGTGAATTATTTGTGACACACATTAGCTTAGCGAACACCACTAATTAAGAAAAAATTGGTTCAGTTCTATTGATCATTCCTTATAAAAATAGAGTTTGATTGATCTTATGGTAGAATCTTCGATACCTAATAAAAGGATAAACACATACGAAGAACTGTATTCCCTGGTCTTGGCAGTTTTTAGCTTTTTAGCTGGATTTTATATCAATAATAATAAATGTGAAATACTAACAGAAAAATATATGGAACATAGAATTATTCTCAAAAACAGAAGAATATACGGAACTTCGAAGTCAACAATAAGTCATTTTGTCACAGAAAAGTTCTAATAAGACATTGATCCAACAACTGTAGAGCTATGATAATTTTTAGCAAGGGAAACTTAGAAAATCTATGAACTTCGATTCCCTCATTGTTTTTACTTGTCTTCTATGATACAATTGGTTTTCCATTCATTTAATATCAAGATATTTGCACTTCATTTGAAGACCTCATGAATGGTAGATCTATTCTCCTTGATTGTTCCCCCCAACCACCAAAATCTTTTTTTCTCCCTCTTGGCTGATGAAATTAGTAGAATATTTGTTGCCTTTATACAATTGCTAGTATCCTCCTTTGGTAATTTATGTATCAATCTTTGGACAACGAATTGAACTTTTTTAGGTGTGTTTCAATATAGTGAAGAGTTTAAACAGTTCAATAAGAATAGGCTCCCTGGTAAGTGGTGCTAAGCCTAAAAGGTTGTGGATATAGAGCTTTGACTTTTTTCCTTAGCATGTATACATATAGATTGTCACAATTACCTTATTTTTATCAAGAATAGTTAAACCTTTCTCATGAGATTCATTTCTTTGGATGTCATACCATTAAAAAATTTCAGACCCGCGAGGTTTCGAATAAAAATGATCTTAGGTTTTATCTTATGCTGTCTCTTTTTCTGCTCTTGGTCTAACCTTATTGGACATTGTAAAGAAAGTTGTTAAACATGGTTGAGAAGTGGTTCCATGTGGTTTTAAGTCTTGGAAACTCAACTATGCCAACTCCATTACAAGCATTAAACATAAGTTGTTGGACTAACTTAAGTAGAATGCAATCTTCGTAGAGGCAACCAACATCAAATGAGATGAACAACTAAACAATATTGTTACTTGTATCAGCTCTCGATTGAACATACTCCAACAAATAACCAATTAATTCACCTAATTTAAGTAGAGAAAGAAACTGGTTCTTATTCAAAGTGCGCTGACAATACCACACGAGTGACTCAACACTTACCATGTTAGGGGAACAATGACAATAAAGATATCAACATTCAACACTTGACTGAGAATTTAAGAAATCAATTCAAACCTTCCCTTCCATTTTTCATGTGTCTTATTATCTCAGATGTAATTTACATTCAACCTTGTAACCTCTTCAATAAGTGAACTACAGAGTATATACAAATTGAATATTAAAGATATTAACATAGGTACAAGGAAAAATAATAATGAGTCCTAAACTTGAGTTTACTAGATACATTGAATTTATTTTTTCGATAACATTGATATTTCACTCTTGACATTTTATTATCTATATTTTCGCTTATTTCCTGAATGATTAACCTTTTCTTTTTTAAAAACAACTAATTAGGTTCCCTACTCTCTACCTAGATGCCACAAATGGTTGCATTCAATAAAGAACTATTTTATGCACGATATATGGACTAAATAACTCTTTTCCTGGGGAATTCCACCCTAGTTTCTTACCTTAGGATTTAGATTGTAAGTTTTTTTTAAGATATATGAATTTGATTGAATAGGATTCTCTTCAGGTTCAAGTTTTTATCTGTTTCGACTTTGATGAATTTGTTTTTCTGCATTCTCTTTGTTGTCTAGTCTTTGGATATAACCACTTAACCATTTTAGCTAGAATTTCATTTTATAAATAGTTTATTACGTTCTGTATCTACATGCTGAAAGTTACCTTATTGACTTGTTTTCTCTAAAAGATATGATGCTTTACATAACAATACTAATTATAAAAAAAGGATTAAGCTTTTACATAAATAATATTTTACAATCAATTAATTTCATAAACGTTCATATTGTTTTGCAGCATTAGCAAATTAATTTATCTTGTCATTACAAAGAAAGTGTTTCTGGTGTCTAGAACATTAACGTCAGATTATTACAAACTTCAAGTTAAAAGCCACACTTACTTGTTGGCTTGCTGTCAAAAGCTCGTAAAAATAACTAAAGGCCTAGGTGGATTCTTCCTGAAAATTGGCAAAAGTTAATTGACTATCGGGCGACTGATTTGAGGTTCAAGTAGATGAGAGAGATTGGCTAGAAAGTTAGAGCATCTATTAAGGGTGGTTCTTTACATACGAGTTGAGCTCAAAGTCAGGGAAATATGAGGAGGAAACTGGTAGGTTCATGTGATTTTAGTAATTTCCATTGAATTGTGACTTATTAGTGGTACCTTAACTTCAAATAAAGCTAATGCAAGTGTTTATACCAATGTAGTCAATCCACAAAAATAATAGCTTTTTAACTATTGGGAAAAAAATATACCACAACTAGTGAAATGGTTGTTATTGAAAGTACTATTGTTGATCTTTGTAAGTAGACTCCTAACACAACATTTTCATATCTATTAGCTCCATAAGCTTTTCTACATAAAGTTTTCTCTGCACTGCCCATTCTTAGGTACAACAACAAGGGAAAACTGAAAAGAAGAAAAAGAAGAATGTTGGAAAAGTTATACATGTAATGTTGTTTTGTCATCAAAATTTATCTATTTTTCCTATTATACACTCATAGGTTCTCAACTTTATTTTTCTTTACTATCATAGTTTAAGTTGAAACTTTCATACCCATAAATACTAAATGGACAAATATAACCGACTAACATTATACTATGATTTGTGAAAGAAACTCAAAAACATAAATGTATACCATAAGGCCATAATTACAAAACTAGATGGCTTTATTGCCACGTGAAGCAGCAATAAGCTGAAGGTTTCCAAGTTGACCCAAAAAGATTCGAGTGGATGGGGACAACACTATTGAT
This sequence comes from Capsicum annuum, assembly GCF_002878395.1. Lineage (NCBI taxonomy): Eukaryota > Viridiplantae > Streptophyta > Magnoliopsida > Solanales > Solanaceae > Capsicum > Capsicum annuum. Next base: position 120,591,976 of record NC_061122.1, on the reverse strand, counting down.
CATATTTTGGTTGTTAATGTGACATGTATTTAGCATCTTTACATTCCCATTTTATTAAGTTATGAAATGTTTCTTGCATATTAATACATTTTGCTTGCAGGAAAAAGACCTTGGGAGGCTGAGGCTTTCAAGGCTACACACATAAGGAGGAAGAAAACCCCTGGAGATCCTGATATTAGGGTTAAGCCACGAGCTCAACTGACCTATGTAAGCCTCTATTTCTAGTAATAATTAGTTTATTTCTTAAATTATATTCTAATGTTGTAATCATTAAAGTCAAAATCCATATTTGTAATCCATAAAGGATTTCCACCGGACTTTGTCAGATGATTTTCAAGGACTTTCCACTTATCCAAGAACAAAATGAGAGAATATGGTTAGATGCGCTTGGTATTCCGAGTAAGTATGGGTATGCTTATGGGTTACCACAACAAACCTTTTGTGAATTTCATTTGGAACTAGAAGGTCTCGGTACTCCAATGATGATTAGTTAAGGGAAATATTTGTCTTTGAAACAACAAATGGTTGAGTTATATAATGAATTTAAGGCCTCACAAGCAAGGGAAAGAAAAAGGTATATAAAATATGTGGCAATGAAAGCCCAACTCGATGCATTAATTTTTTCAGGAGGGACTCCTCCATATTCTGGTGATGCAGTTCGCCCTCCTCGACTGCCCTAGTCTCTACCTATTTCACATGGAGTATATGGTCAATACAGAGATGTGACTGAGGATCCCAACAGTGATGAAGATGATGAGGATTATTATGTGGAGAATACACCGCCGCTTTGTTAAAATTGAGTGTTGTGTTAGTTAATCTGAACTATATACTTTATGATAATTTATTTACATTATTAAGTGTTTTTCATGCATGAGAGCTTTGAAGTAGTCTAATCAATAGTACTACTGTATAAATAACTTGACTATGTATTTTAATTCAATTTCAAGGTACTCTAAGTTGATTTTCATTTATAGTTCATTGGATTGTGTTGTTGTTTTGATTGGTGTGAGCTCTTGGAGCTCTATTTAGTTGATAAGATTGTACATTTTATTAAATTGAATTAAAATGGCAGGTATCTATAAAAGTTGTTATTGCCATTTTTTTTTACATAAAAGAGACCTCATGAGGTCGTTATTTTGCATTTTAATTTTCCAGTAAATGAATAAAAGCGACCACATGAGGTCTCTTTTTTGCAATTACATTTTCTAGATAGTAACCTGATGAGGTGTCTTTCAATTAAAAAAATAAAAAAATAAAATCAAATAGAGACCTTATGAGGTCTCTTTTAATTGAAAAATAAATAAAAATACAATCAAATAGAGACCTTATGAGGCCTTTTTTGAAAAAATAATAATAATTATAGATAATAATTTAGAGACTTCACGAGGTCTCTTTATGAAAAATTCAAAAATAACCTAGTGACCTTATGAGTTTACTTTAAGCGACCTCATGAGGTCTATTACAAAAAGTGACCTATGTTTTAGAGACCTAATTTTTTCCCTCCACGACTAAATTTAAATTTGAGTTTCTTCAATTTTTAATAAAATTAAATATTTATTTCATCCGGATAAATGTGCTCTAAAATATGTGGGTTAATTTTTTTTTATTTAAGTGACAATTATACATTTTTGTATTTACATATACGAGATTGTATAAATTTTGTTACTTAAATGAATATTTTTATAAAAATTGGACTTTTATTGAGATTAATCTTGAAAATTAATTCAAACGGATAATTACCCTTATTTAAATATAATTTATTCTCAAAATAAATTTATTTGGAGAAATATTTATTTGATTTTATTAAATCAAGAAGCTCGGAATTAATTCATATCGAATTTCAATTTAATTTAATGGATCTATTAAATTTTGCCATAATTAAAATTAAATTGATCATAATTGCAATGCAATTGACCAATTGATTTTTAGTTTGGCCAAATATTTTATGAATTGACTAAATCCTAAATTGATTGGGGTTATTTTTAAAATAACCCCAAATCCTAAATTCCCCTCAACCTCGTCATTTTTCCATTTTGAAATTCAAAATCTTTACTTGATTGTACAATTCCCCCCACAACCTTGTCCTCTTTTCATTTTGAAATTTAAAATTTATACTAGATTGTACAATTCTACCTCAATCTTATCCTTTTTCCTTTTTTGAAATTCGAAATTGGTAATATATTGTACAATTGCACCTCAACTTCTTCTTCAACAAACCTTACCCTCAATTTCAAATTTCCAAAACACCCCTAAATTCTTTCTCCCACAAATTGGTGGATTCAAAGAATTGAATCCCATTCTTTCCTATAAATGTTACTACTATTTTGGTAGGAGGTAAAGTTTAAAAGAGTGAAAAAAAATTTTGAGCAAAGAGTTATATTTCTTTTTTCAAAAAATTTCAAGCGGTAGTCTGATTGGGGTTCTCGAAAGATTGCTTTTGGGTGGTGATCAAGACTCCAAAGAAATCTTGAAGTCTCATTTTTATGCTTTGAAAAAGGTAAACACACCTTTCCCTATCGGTTTTGTTATCATTTTTTCTTCATAGTTTCGTCATTGTAATTTTATTTGCTGGAATTGTTTGTTGCAGACGGCGTTGAAGTCCATAGGATATCCTAATATCAATATTATGGCTATTTTTATATTCATGGTACAAAATGAGCTAACAATAGTTGAACGTTTTTCTATTGGTTTATTCTTTGATTATTAAGATTAGATGGTGAAATTTTTTACCTTTACTTGATTAATATATACTAATGTCTTGTTTAAATTCGTTATTGATGGATATGTTCACTTTTAGCATGTAAAGTTTTTTTTTATGTCGAAAAAAGAATAGTCACTATGTCTAAGTATTTAGATTAAGACAGGTGAAGACGGACCGAAAACCCAAATAAGATTAGGACAAGTTTTATGGATTTGGGCCTAATGGCTTAAGTCTTGTAGTCTCCTAGTACCCCTTTATATGCTAATTGTTTTTAGTTTTCTTAGACTTAGTTAAAAATCTCCACTAAGTTGTCAAAACTTGTTTTGTACAAATCTTGAAAATAAAATTTTTTCATAATCGATTTCCTTTCAAAAATCATCTTTCAAAAGTTATTTTGAAATAGTCCAGATATCCGCAAGTTAGCGGATACTCTTGGTGCCTTAACAACCTTCCAAGAGTATTAACATGAACCACTTACTCAGAATTTCTAAACTTAAAAGATTTTTTCTGTTTTGAATCTTTTAAGTAGTATTTTTAGTTTTCTTGATATTTTCTCAAAAATCAAGTGGCGACTCTGTAATTTCTTAAATTATTTCGAACTTTTCTTTAAAGTTTGAAAATAGTTTAAAAAGTCAAAAATAATATTTTTCACACCTTCAAATCGAAAATGGGCAAAACAGAAATGGCGACTCTATTGGGAATTTTAACTAGGTTCTAACCAAATAATTGAATTAGCTTCGTTGACAAACTATTGTAATGTTTGAACTGTTTACGTACTTATGTGTTTAAATTCTGCGAAATTAAACTATTACATTTCATGGCATGCTTTCTATTTAAAATATATAAATTGTTTGGGGTTTTGTGGATGTCCTATCCCCTATTGTTTAATTCCAAATAAAGTGTTGGAAGTACGATGGTTTATTAGCATATTAGATGTCTGATGGCATTTCATATTTCCAAACCCAAGTCGTCCACTTGATAACCTGGTCGAAGCCTATTCTAGACACAAAGGATAGAGCAAAACTAAAACCCAATTTAGGTATGAGCCTAGGATGACCCAATACCCGAGGGGGTATTGGGCCTATTACAAAACTTGTCTTACGTCTATTTAACCACAAGTCATAACAGACGATCATTTTTTCTGTTTTAAATTAAAAGATACAATGCTAAATTGTACGAACCATTGTACCTTAGGTTTGAGGGTTTTATTTAGATAGTTTCTTTTAATCAAAAGAAGAATTTCATTAGAAGGATATGTAGACGTTTTAAGATGTTCATATATCGAAGGGCTTCCTAGGAGTCTTAGTTTAGGTTTTCTCCCCTGTGTGGGATTGATATCATCCATTTCCCTTTTCTCTCATTTTGTATCCCCATTTAATTTATTAATGAAGTTTGTATAATATTTTGGGGGCAATGGAACGTCTTACAAACGACATATATAACCTTCAAATGTTAGACTTACCTTTGGCTTGATAGGTCCCGAGTGTGTTAGGTTGCATTAAAAATTATTTATGTGCTAAAGTACTTCATTATTTTGCTTTGTCTATGTTTGCTTGATTTGTCTCATATAATACTTTGGTCAATTATTTCAATTTATGAGATAGCATTTTAATTTTTTAGTATTTTTTCTTTTAGAGAATGGCCGATTTGTGTTGGTAATCAAACTTTCTTGCTTCACAAAGACTAAAAGCAAAGCACTCATTGGCATCATCAGTCGAGGAGGAGAATGAAGCTTTCTCAAAGGAGCACTTTTTACATCTTTCTCTCTTATATGCTGAAGTTATCAATTTTTTTTATTGTAATCATACTTTCCTTGTTAGCACACTTTATAGTTTGATTTCCTTGTAATTGCTCCTTTTAGTTGTAATGAACTACGTCCGACCTGATTATTCTAGTCGAATACGTAGGCGGCCTGTATTAGATTCGATCACGTTATCAAAAATATTAAATTTTCCCTTTAGTTATACAAACTACGTTTGACCTGAATTTTCAAGAATGTAATATGTAGACGGCCTATATCGACTTCGGTCAATCCCTTAAAAAATTTATTTTTTCGTCTTATGGTGGAACTACGTTTGGTACGATTCCTACCTCAATGGAATATGTGAGCACTATACTAACTCGATCATAATCTCTATATGATTTTATTTAAGAGGATTTTTTTTTCAAGTTATATGGCGATGACATTGAAACATATAACTAGGGCAAAAATTTTTGAGAAGGGATCAAAAATTTCACAAGAACTTGATATTTTCTACAAAGTTAAACATCAGATGTTTCTAAAGCTGAATTAAAGCATAATTTTGAGAAGTTCTAAAATTTGAAGTTATGCTACGCCAGAAAGGACTCAAGTATTTTGCATTCTAGATTGGGGCAGAAATTTTGAGAAGATCACAAAAATTCCATACTAAATGATGTCATTAGTTACAAAGAAGTTCGAGAGTTCCAAAACTGGGGGAGAACTTTTGAGGAGATCCTCAAACATTCTACAAATACTACGCTTAAACCCTCAATGATCAACCAGGAGTATCAGGAGAGCAAGGAAAAATCAACACAACAAGCCTCTCAAAGCTAAGAATTTTTCTTTAGATGAAGGAACAATGAATTCACAACGTTGACAATGTTAATCTTGATAAAGGGCATTACCAGATCCACTATGGCTTTGCCATAATAATCTAGACAACTTCTTCTTTTCTTTCTCTTGATATATGTTTCTATTACATTCTTATGATGACTAACACTTTCTCTAATTTTGTAGGGAAATGACCTAGAAAAACGATTAAGATATGGGGATATCACTCAAAACACTATCTCTAAATAATCATGAGTCAAATGATTTTATATTTTGTTGCACACTTAACTTAGTTGCAATAAATTATTATGTTATTAATGAGTATTGTTTGAGTCATGCAAGTGATGTACGCAAAACCGTCTCTAAGAACTAACCTAAACCAATCCTCTCAAAGTTTGAGCATTCAATCCAGAAGCTCAGGATGTGCACAAGTCCTATTGAGGATTTTTTATTCAAAGGATGAAATTTGATAAATTAACTTCTTTTTTTTTATGCATTAGAGTTTTCTAATTTTCAAGAAACTTATTGGATTGTCAACCCATTTGAGGTGGCATATCTTATTATATTTGAGTCATCTATTTTTTCGAAAGGACACATATTGTTATGTTTGGGTTTTCCATCTGTTAAGAGGATGCATTAGACCATAGCTTTATTTGAGATGTATTATTATGTTATGGACTCTCACCTTATTTAGTATGACATATTATTATGGACTGTCTTCTCTGTCAGAGAGACATGTAATTATATTATAGACTGTAACCTCCTTCAGAGGGACATGTTATTATGTTACGGACCGTCACCTCCTTCAAAATGACATGTTGTTATGTTATGGTCTGCCACCTCCTTCAGAGGGAGATCTAATTATCTTATGGACCTTCAAATCTTTCCGAGTGATATGTTATTATGTTACGGACCATTACCTCCTTTAGAGTGACATCTTATTATGTTTGGGATTGTCACATCCTTCAGAGTGATATGTTATTATTTTATGGACCGTCACCTTCTTTAGAGTGATATTTATTATGTTATGGACTGTTAACTCCTTCAGAGTAACATTTTATTATGTTATGGATCGTTACCTCCTTCAGAGTGACATGTTATTATGTTATGGATCATCACCTCCTTTAGAGTGACATGTTATTATGTTATGGATTGTCACCTCCTTCAAAGTGATACATTATTATATTATGGACCGTCACCTCTTTCAGATTGACATGTTACTATATTATGGATTGTTACCTCCTTCAATGTGGCATATCAAAATAAAGTTTGCACAATTGCCCTTATATTGCATTTGCTACTAATAAGTTGAGTGCAGGTGATTAATAGACATGTTGGATTGTCATTCTGTTTAAAGTGGCATGTTATATTCAAAATGGATCATCCGTCCTTTATGTGACATGTTACACCGTCACTCTATTCAAAGTGGCATATTCTAATAAAATTGGGTCATCCACCCTTCAACGAGATACGTTGGACCGTAACTCCATTCAAAGAGGCATGTTACATTTAAATTGGATCATCCGCACTTCAAAGAGACACGTTGGGCAGTCACTCCATTCAAAGTGGCATGTTACATTTAAATTGGGTCATTCGCCTTTCAATGAGACACGTTGTACTGTCACTCCGTTCAAAGTGGTAGGTTAAATTTAAATTAGGTCGTCCACCCTTCAATAAGACACGTTGGATTATCACTCTGTTCAAAGTGGCATGTTATATTTAAATTTGGTCATCCACCATTCAATGAGATACATTGGACCATCACCCCGTTAAAAGTGGCATTTTACATTTAAATTGTGTCGTCTACATTCAACGAGATATGTTGGACCATCACTCCATTTAATGTGGCATGTTACATTTAAATTGGGTGGTATTTCCTTAAACGAGACACGTTGGACAATCACTCCATTCAATATGGCATGTTACAATTAGATTTTGTCGTCCATATTTTAAAGAGACACGTTGGATCGTTACTTCGTTTAAAGTGGCATGTTACATTTATATTGGATCTTTTGATCTTCAATGAGACATACTGGACCGTCACTCCGTTCAAATTGGCATGTTATATTTAAATTTGGCCATATTCCCTTCAATAAGATACGTTGGATTATCACTCCATCAAAGTGGCATGTTATATTTAAAATGGGTTATCCACACTTCAATGAGACAGATTGTACAGTAACTCTGTTCAAAATGGCATATTACATTTAAAATAGGTCATCTACCTTTCAATGAGACACGTTGAACTGTCACTACGTTTAAAGTTACATGTTAAATTCAAAATAAGTCATTCGCCTTTTACTTGTATGTGTTGGGTTGTTACCTCATTCAAAGTGGCATAATATTTTTTAGAACAGGTTGTGCAAATTGGTTCATCAACTATTTCGGTATAGCATGTTCAAACAGGTCTGCGCTAATTTTCATTTGTGTAATGCTACATTTACAACTAATCATTTGATTGAGTTGTTGTTGAGAGCATCCAAAAGGATGAAATTCTCAAATGAAACACAAGTATGGACGATTCCAAAAGGGACTCAGCACAACATGGAATATTTTTTTAGGTGCAAAATGGTACGTAGTCAATAGAGGGACATCAAACTATTTGGATGAGAGCTAAAGAATGATTGCCGCAACCCTCAAACCACACCCCTGTTAGAAGGCATATGGACACTTTAGGATATTTCAATTTTAGCTTTACATTTGGGATATTTCTACACTTATACCGAGGGTAACCTTCTTTTTCCTTCAAATTTAAGTGATAGGACACCTAGAGCTGTAAAAAATATGTCCAGGTAATTTCTTGCCTATGGATGTGAAGGATCCCATATTAATACTTAAGAGGTTACAAGCCTCATTTTCATAACTTAAACGACTTGTCACTCATTCCGAGCCAAATATTGTTTAAAATAAAAGACTATCTTTTCTGTCGATCGAGTCAAACTACGACCAATCCGATTCCCTAAGTCTCCGGGATATGTAGGCTGGTCTCTATATTGAAAACTCAATTGAATTCCAACCTCCCCCCAATTCTCTTATTCCCCTGCTTTTCGATTTCACCGAAATTCCAAAACTAAGCTAGCATCTGAATTTTTTGAATCATGCTTAATATCAAGCTTTATGACCTACAAGTGACCTGAGTTCTCATGCAACTGGAGATATGTAGGAAACTCGATATCAGGGTTCGGCCATAACTCTATAAAACTCGTGCGAGAATCAATCTCTTTCAAGAGCGAATTTGTGGTCGTACAAAAATTAGGAATGTCAAACCCTTTGCCTAGGGTTATTTGCATCCACCCTACCAAAAGGGAGGAGGCAATTGTTGACGCCTAATTTTTGCCTTCCATGACTAAATTTAATCTTAGATATCTTTAATTTATAATAAAATTGAAATATTTATATTATCCGGATAAATGCGCTCTAAAATATTTATTTGGATTAATTTTGTCATTTAAATGAAGATTATACATTTTTGTATTTACATATATAAGATTGTATAAATTTTAATACTTAAATGAATATATTTATAAAAATTGAACTTTTACTGAGATTAAGCTTGAAAATTAATCCGAACGAATAAAGTCCTTATTTAAATATAATTAATTCTTGAAAATAAATATAGGAGGAATATTTTTTTAATTTTATTAAATCAAGAAGATCAGGATTAAACAACGTATTAATTCATATTGAATTTCAATTTAAATTAGCCGATCTATTAAATTTGGCCATAATTGAAATTAAACTGGTCATAATTGGATGATACTGACCAATTGCATTTTTACTTTGGCCAACTATTTAATGAATTGGCTAATTGTAAATTGATTGGGGTTATTTTAAAACTAACCCCAAATCCTAAATTCCCCTCAACCTTATCTTTTTTCCATTTTGAAATTCAAAATTTGTACTAGATTGTACAATTCTCCCTCAACCTTGTCCTCTTTCCATTTTGAAATTCAAAACTCGTACTAGATTGTACAATTCCACCTCAACCTTATCCTTTTTCCATTTTTGAAATTCAAAATTTTCACTAGATTGTACAATTCCACCTCACCTTATCCTCCAACAAACCTTACCCTCATTTTTAAATTCCCCAAATACCCCTAAATTCTTTCTCCCATATTGGTGGATTCAAAGAATTAAATCTCATTCTTTCCTATAAATGCTACTACTATTTTGGTAGAAGGTCAAGTATAAAAGAGAGGAAAAAACTTTTAAGCAAAGATTTATAGTTTTTAATTTTTTTTCAAGTGGTAGTTAATCGTGGTTCGCAAAAGATTACTTTTCAGTCATGATCAAGACTCCGAAGAAAGCTTGAAGTCCCATTTTGCTGCTTCGAAAAAGGTAAACACACTTTTCCTGTTAGTTTTGTTATCATTATTTTCTTCATCTCCTTCTGCATAGTTTCATAATTGTAATTTATTTGTTGAGATTGTTTGCTGTGGTGGCTTTGAATATCATATGATGTTGTGATATCAATATTATGGCTATTTTTATGTTCATGATATAAAATGAGCTAACAATAGTTGAACGTGTTTCTTTGGCTTTATACTTTATTTATTATAATTAGATGGATAAAGTTTTGACCTTTACTTGATTAAAATATGTACTCATGTCTTGTTTAAATTCGGTATTGATGGATATGTTCTCTTTTAGTATGTAAAGTTGTTTCCTTTATGTTGAAAAAGGAATAGTCACTATTTTTTATTTTTCCTTAATAAATTAGATGGATAAAATCTCGATCTTTGATTGATTAAAATATGTACTCATTCCTTGTTTAAATTCATTATTGGTGGATATGTTTGCTTTTATCATGTAAAGATATTTATTTTATGTAGAAAAATAATAGTTACTATTGTTAAGGGTCTTGAAATTATTTCTAAATTTGAAGTAGTGAGTTACCTGTATCTAGAAATTTGGTGTTATTTTTTGAAAGACATATCAAAGTGTGTTATGTTTGTGGCCGAGTGATTTGCAAAATCACCGCTCAAGGTTGAAGTTGATCACTTTGACATACACATAATAGTTGGCTCATTCACATGCAAAAATTATAATTTAACTGCTACTTTTAAGATCTAACTCCTTTATCAATTCTTAATTCTTTAGATTAAAAAATTATTTTTATACTTGATTATATGCCATGATGAAATGCTAAGTTCTTTTGATATATGTTTACATTCATGATTTACAAGTTTTTGAGGTCAAAACTGTCTCTGATTTTCTCTTGTTTAGATTGAAAAGTTGTTAGGGTTATAGATTTTTTTGAAATGGTATAAAACTAGTTGACATAATTGGACACTTTCTTTTAGAATTAATGTTTTACTATTTTTCTTATCTTGTCTTTGAATATAATTTCTCAAACATGTTTAATATATGCTATTTCCTTCACCTTGCTTATTGATTTATTGCTTGAATTATTTTTGTGCATTTAGAAATCCCATTGTTATTCATATACTACCATATATTTTTCTTCAAATCACTTTATTGACTCCATTTGGTATTGAAAAAGTGTTGTTGCATTAGTATGTCTTGTATTTAATATATAAGCGGTCACTAAAAAGGTTTCCTTATCTGATGCTCATTCCCCTTTTCCTTATTTAATGAAAACTTGTCTAAGACTATATCATAGCATAGTATTTGATGCAAATATGTGTTAATCTATAGGAAATATTTGTCCAAATTTAAAGTAACTATACTTTTGGGTCAATGTCTTCTTTTCAGGATTAGTTGTTTATATTGTTATAGGCTCGAATTTTTGTAAAATTGTTTGCGAAATAGGTTAAAACACTTGTTTTCTCCCCAGTGTGGGATTGATATCATGTATTTCCCTTTCCCTCATATTTTATCTCCATTTAATTTATTAATAAAGTTTGTATAATATTTTGGGGAAAATGAAACGTCTTACAAACAACATATATATCCTTCAAACGTTAGGATTACCTTTTTCTTAAAAGGTCCCAAGTATGTTAGGACGCATTAACAATTATTTATGTGCTAAAGTACTTCATTATTTTGCTTTGACTATGTTTTCTTGATTTGTCTCATATATTACTTTGGTCAATTATTACAATTTATGAACTAACATTATACTTTTTGAGTGTTTTTTCTTTTACAGAGGCTAATTTGTGTTGGTAATAAAATTAGCTTGTTCACAAATACTAAATGCAAAGTGCTCATTGGCATCATCAGTCGAGTAGAAGAATAAAGCTTTCTCAAAGGCGCACTTTTGACATCCTTCTATCTTGTGTTCAGAAGTTATCATTTTCATTTCTTGTAATCATACATTCCTTGTAATCGGACTTTATAGTTTGATTACCTTGTAATCGCTCCTTTTAGTTGTATTACGTTCGACCTGATTTCCCTAGTTGAATAGGTAAGTGGCCTATATTGGATTCGATCACGTAATCAAAAGTATTAAATATTCTTGTTAGTACAAACTATATTTGACTTTAATTTCCAAGAATATTAGGCGGTCTATGTTGGCTTTGGTCAATCCCTTAGAAAATTTATTTTTTCGTCTTATTGTGGAACTACGTTTGGTATGATTCCTTCCTCAATGAAATATGTGAGCACCACACTAGCTCAATCATATTCTCCATAAGTTTTTGTTTAAGAGGATCTTTTTTTATGTTACATGGAGATGACATTGAAACGTGTAACTAGGACAGGAATTATTGAGAGGGTCTCAAATATTTCACAAGAACTTTATATTTTCTTCAAAGTTAAACATCAGATGTTGCTGAAGCTGAATCGGTGCATAATTTTGAGAAGTTCTAAAATTTCAAGTTATGCTATGTCAGAAAGGACTCAAGTATTTTGCATTCTAGGCTGGGGCAGAATTTTTTAGGAGATCTAAAACATTCCATACTAAAAGATGTCATAAGTTAAAAAGAAATTCGAGAGTTTCTAAACTGGGGCAGAATTTTTGAGGAGATCTTCAAACATTCCATAAAGACTGCACTCCAACCTTGAAAATCAATGATCAAAAAGGAATATCAGGAGAGTAAAGAAAAATCAACATAGACAACCTCTCAAAGTTAAGAATTTTTCTTTAGTTGAAGGAATGATGAAGTCACAACGTTGACAATGTTAAGCTTGATAAAGGGCATTACCAGATCCACTATGGCCTTGCCATAATAACCCAGACAACTTTTCTTCTTCTTTTTTCTCTTGATTTATGTTTCTATTACTTTCTTATAATCTGTAACACTTTCTCTAATTTTGTAGGGAAATGATCGAGCAAAACAATTAAGATATGGGGATATCTCTCTAAACACTATCTCTAAATAATCATGAGTCAAACGATTTTATATTTTGTTTCACCCTTAACTTAGTTTAAATAAATTGTTATGTTATTAATGAGTGTTGTTTGAGTCATGCAAGTGATGTATGAAAGACCGTCTCTGAGAACTAATACAAACCAATTCTCTCAAAGTTTGAGCATTTACTGAAAGCTAAGGACGGGTACAAATTCTTTTGAGGATTTTTTATTCAAAGGATGAAGTTCGATGAATCAAATTTTTCATATATATTAGGGTTTTCTACCCTCCAAGATACTTATTGGATTGTCAACCCATTCGAGGTGGCATATTATATTATATTTGAGTCATCCACCATTTCAAAAGGACACATATTGTTATGTTTATGTTTTCCATTAGTTAATAAGATGGATTAGACCACTACTTTATTTAATACATAATATTATGCTATGTATTGTCACCTCCTTCACTGTAATACCCCGGAAAATTTTTCGTTGAATTTTGTGCGTAAACGTGTCGGGTTCTATCTGCTAGAATGAATTATAAATTTTTCATATGGAATGTATTAGATTATGACCCACCATTGCGTAGAGTATCGAATAAGTTTTCCAACGATATATGGATCATCCAAAACGGACACCCGAGCGATAAGTTATGAACATTCCGATCGAATCGTGAATAGTAGTGAACCGTAAAACGTGCAGGAAAAAGTACTGAGGCCTGGCGTATTTTTGCTCCAACTTTAAATGATCATAAATCCTTGTAAATAATGATCTGGGTGATCTACTATATATCAACGAAAATCTCTGCGAGTCCTCTTTCCAATGAAATTAGTTTTATCCAATTTGTCTATTGGAGAAAAACATTATGATCGATCTACTTCAGCCTATCAAAAATAAATTTTTGGGTCAACTTTAAATGAACATAACTCTTCGTACACAATAATCTAGATGATATACTATATATCAACGAAAAGATATGAGAGTCCTCTTTCTAATGAAATTGGTTTCATCCAATTTGGATATTGGAGTAACACGTTATGGTTGATCTACTTCAGACTATCAAAACAGTCCACCAAAGTATAGATTCGAGAATTATTTGATTTTTAGGGGCGTCATTCTCCCTTACCCAAAATCCATCCAAACCCTATATTAAAGCTTATTAGAAGCATTATATGCTATACTTCATCAAATTCCCTTAAAAAGAAAACCCTAAGCTCCTACATCCAACTTCAAGAACCTCCAAAGTTCACCATTAATTCTGTAAATTTATTCAAGATTCCAAGTTCCTAGTCCAAGAACTCCAAGAACCATCATTCAAAGGCACGATTAACATCTAAAAAATGAGTATCGATCTAAAGTTCATCATTCAAGGTATGTGGGGTTTTTCAACAAGAACTCTCTTTCATTCTTGTGCCCAAAAGTAATTTTCTTCACAAAGACATGATTTTTATTTATTTTTAAGAATTTGAAGCATGAACCTATATCTTATGATGATTATTATGAAATCTTGATGTTTATGATTTTGAAATATGAATTTACATGTGTGGAGATATAAAGCATGAATCTTGAATCTCGAACCTATATCCTATGTCGGTTATAGGATCTCCCAGTGTGTGTCTGTTTTCTTGTGTCTATGGTAAATGGTGAAGTGATTTGAAAGTGGAATTGTGAAAGTTATTCTTTCAAAAGATTTAAATGATATTTACATTATGAGAATTGATATTCTTGATGAACTAAAAGTGATTGACAAATTATATGATGACTCACATGTGTTATTGTACTTATTTCATCCTCTCATGATTATGATGATTTTCTTCAGGCTATGTGAGTCTTTCATACATCCTGCATATTTCTTATAAATATTTATAATGATGATGTTTATACAACTACATACACCCCCATATACTCGGTTTCTTTCCAAGGTACTGACCCATATTTTTAGATGTAGACTGCATTTTCTTAGAATGTAGGTTCAGGTGCTCAGTTCTAGGTTCGACAGTGATTCTTCGGACACGCTGTTCTACATCCTCTGTTGTGGTGAGTCCTCATGTTTTGAGGACGTGATGTCTGATGTTGGTTTCACGGAATTGTTTACATTTGATAACTGAGTATGAGTCAGTTGGGGCATGTCTCAATGGTTCGCTGGTTTTATTGATTTTCTTAGCGACTTTTCAAACTAGTATAGATGTTGGGAGTTGACTAATAAGTCGTATTCTGTTATATTTCTAAAATTCTTTTACTCTTGGATGATGATTAATCTGTTGATATTTGAGGGTTATTTATGGAAACCCCATTGATTTGTGTTGAACTGAATGAAAATGGCTCAAAGGGTTAGCTTGGGGCTACTCGTATCCTCAAGCATCGTGTGACGCTCCGGGACCCATTTTTTGGGGCGTTACATTAACCGTGACATATTATAATGGACCATCACCTCCATCAGAGTGACATGTTATTTTGTTATGGACCATCGCCTCCTTTAAAGGGACATGTTATTATGTTATGAACCGTTACCTCCTATAGAGTGACATATTGTTATGTTATGGACCATCACCTCCTTCAGAGTGACTCACATCCTTTTGAATGACACATTATTATGTTATGCAATGTCACCACCTCCTTTAGAGTGACATGTTATTATGTTATGGATCGTCACCTCCTTCAAAGTGACATGTATTATGTTTTGTACCATCACCTCCTTTAGAGTGATATTTTATTATGTTATGGACCGTCACCTCCTTCATAGTGACATTTTATTATGTTATAGATCGCTACCTCCTTCAGAGTGACATGTTATTATGTCATAGACCATCACCTCCTCCTAAGTGACATGTTATTATGTTACGGATTGCCACTTCCATCAAAGTGATACATCATTATATTATGGACTGTCACATCCTTTAGAGTGATATGTTACTATATTATAGATTGTCACCACCTTAAATATGACATATAAAAATAAGGTTTGCACAATTGACCTTATATTGCATTTGCTACTTATAAGTTTAGTGCATGTGATTAATGGGAACATTAGATAGTCACTCCATTTAAAGTGGCATATTATATTCAAAATGGGTCATCTGCCATTCAATGAGACATATTAGACCGTTACTCTGTTCAAAGTGTCATGTACATTTAAATTAGGTCGTCCTGCCTTTAATGACACGTTAGATCGTCACCCCATTCAAAGTGGCATTTTACATTTAAATTTGTTTTTCTGCCCTTTAATGAGATATGTTGGACCGTCACTCCGTTCAAAGTAGTATGTTACATATAAATGGGGTCATCCTCCCTTCAATAAGACACGTTGGACCGTCTCTCCGTTCAAAGTGGTAAGTTACATTTAAATTGGATCATCTTCCCTTTAATGAGACACATTGGACCGTCACTTCATTCAAAGTGGTACATTACATTTAAATTGGGTCGTCTGATCTTCAATAAGACATGTTGGAGCATTACTTCATTCAAAGTGGCATATTATATTTAAATTGAGTCGTTCGCCCTTCAATGACACATGTTTGACCATCACTCCATCCAAAGTATCATATTACATTTAAATTGGGTCATCTGCCTTTCAACGAGATGCGTTGAACCGTCACTTCGATCAAGATGGCATGTTAAATTTAAATTGAATCATTCGTATTTCAATAATGCACGTTGGATTGTTGCTTCATTCAATGTGGTATGTTACATTTAAATAGGGTCGTCCACCCTTTAATGAGACACATTAGAACGTCACTCTATTCAAAGTGGCATATTATATTTAAATTGGGTCGGTCGTCCTTCAATGAGACACGTTGGACCATTGCTCTAATCAAAGTGGCATGTTACATTCAAAATGGGCCGTCCGCCCTTCAATAAGATACATTGTAGCATCACTCCATTCAAAGTGACATTTTACATTCAAAATGGGCCGTCCGCCTATCAATGAGACATATTGGACCATCTTTTTATTTAAAGTGGCCTGTTACATTCAAAATAAGTTATTCGCCTTTTACTGGTATGTGTTGGGTTGTCACCCCATTCAAAGTGGTATAGTATTTTTTTGAACAGGTTGTGCAAATTGGTTCATCAATTATCTTGGTATAGCATGTTCAAATAGGTTTACAATAATTTACATTTGTGTAATGTTACATTTACAACTAACTGTTTGTTTGAGTTGTTGTCGAGAGAATCCAAAAGGAAGAAATTGTCAAATGAAACACAAGTTTGGACGACTTCAAATAGGACATAGCACAACGTGGAATGTTTTCTTATTAGAAAAATGGGACATAGTCTAGAGAGGGACATGAAACTCTTTGGACGCGAGCTAAAGAATGACTGCCATCACCCTCAAACCACACCCCTATTATAAGGCATGTGGGTACTTTAGGATATTTCGATTTTAGCTTCACTTTTGGAATATTTCTACACTCATACCAAGGGTAACCTTCTCTTTCTTTCATATTTTAGTTATAGGACTCCTAGAGCTGTGGAAATTATGTTCGAGTAAATTCTTGCTTATAGATATGAAGGATCTCACATTCATGGTTAAGAGGTTACTAGCCTTTTTTACTAACTTGAACAACTTGTCACTATTCTGACCCAAAGATTGTCCAAATAAAAGACTATCTTTTCTACTGATCGAGTCGAACTATAAGTAGTCTGATTCCCTAAGTCTTTGAGATATGTAGGTTGGTCTCTAAGTTGAAAACTCGAATTCATTCCAACCTCCCCCAATCCTTTTATTCCCCAGATTTTCAATTTGACCAAAATTCACAAATCAAGATAGCTTGTGAATTCTTTAAAAATCGGGCTTAAAATTAATCTTTATAAATTATAAGTGGTCTGAGTTCTTATGCAACATGATATATGTAGGAAACCCATACTAGGGTCTGACCATAACTCAATGAAACTCGTGCGAGAACCAATCTCTTTCAGAAGCGAATTTGTGGTCGGATAAAAATTAGAAATGTCAAACTCTCTTTGCCTAGGGTTACTTGCATCTACCCTACTCAAAGAGAATGGGCAATTATTGATACCTAATTTTTTCCCTCCACCACTAAATTTAAACCAGAGTTTCTTCAATTTTTAATAAAATTCAAATATTTATTTCATCCGGATAATTATGCTCTAAAATGTTTATTTGGGTTAATTTTGTCATTTAAGTGACGATTATACATTTTTGTATTTACATATACGAGATTGTATAAATTTTGTTACTTAAATGAATATATTTATAAAAATAGGACTTTTACTGAGATTAACCTTAAAAATTAATTCGAATGGATAAAGTCCTTATTTAAATATAATTTATTCTCAAAATTTATTTATTTGGAGAAATATTTGTTTGATTTTATTAAATAAAGAAGCTCAGAATTAAACAAAGTATTAATTCATATTGAATTTCAATTTAGTTTAGCTGATCTATTAAATTTGACTACAATTGCAATTAAATTAATCATAAATGCGATGAATTGACTAGTTGATTTTTATTATGGAAAAATATTTAACAAATTGACTAAATCCTAAATTGATTGGGGTCATTTTTAAAATAACCCCAAATCATAATTCCCCTTTACCTTATCCTTTTTCCATTTTGAAATTCAAAATTTGTACTAGATTGTACAATTTTCCCTCAACCTTGTCCTCTTTTCATTTTGAAATTCAAAATTTGTACTATATTGTACAATTCCATCTCATCTTATCCTTTTTCAATTTTTGAATTTTAAAATTTGTACTAGATTCTACAATTTCACCTCACCTTATCCTCCAATAAATCTTACCCTCAATTTTAAATTTCCAAAACGGTCCTAAAGTCTTTCTCCTACACTTGTGGATTCAAAGAATTGAATCCCCATTCTTTATTATAAATGGTACTACTATTTTGGTAGAAGGTCAAGTGTAAAAGAGTGGAAAAAACTTTTGAGCAAAGAGTTATATTTTTTAATTTTCTTTTCAAGTTGTAGTCTAATCGAGGTTCTTAACAAGATTGCTTTCCGGTGGTGATCGAGACTCCGAAGAAAGATTGATTCTTCATAGTTTCTTAATTGTAATTTTATTTGCTGGGATTATTTGTTGTAGACGGCCTTAAAGACCATAGGATGTTGTGATATCAATATTATGACTATTTTTATGTTCATAATATAAAATGAGCTAACAATAGTTGAACGTGTTTATTAGGCTTTATACTTTGTTTATTATGATTAGATAGATAAAGTTTGGACCTTTACTTGATTAAAATATGTACTCATGTCTTTTTTAAATTTGGTATTGATGGATATGTTCGCTTTTAGTATGTAAAGTTGTTTCCTTTATGTTGAAAAAAGAATAATCACTATTGTTTATTTTTCCTTAATAAATTAGATGGATAAAATCTTGATCTTTGCTTGATTAAAATACGTACTCATGCCTTGTTTAAATTCATTATTGGCGGGTATGTTTGCTTTTAGCATGTGAAGTTATTTTCTTATATCGAAAAACAATAGTTACTATTGTTAAGGGTCTTGAAATTGTTTCTAAATTTGAAGTAGTGAGTAACTTGTATCTAGAGATTTGGTGTTATTTTTGAAAGACATATCAAAGTATGCTGTGTTTGTGGCCTAGTGATTTGTAAAATCACCGCTTAAGGTTGAAGTTGACCACTTTGGCATACACATTATAGTTGGATCATTCACATGCAAAAAATATAATTTAACTGCTACTTTTAAGATCTAACTCCTTTATCAATTCCTAATTCTTTAGATTAAAAAATTATTTTTATCCTTGATTATATGCCATGATGAAATGCTAAGTTCTTTTGATATATGTTTGCAGTCATAATTTACAAGTTTTCTTGGTCAAAAATGGTTTTTATTTTCTCTTGTTTAGATGGAAAAGTTGTTAGGGTTATAGATTATTTTGAAATGTTGTAAAACTAGTTGACATAATTGGACACTTTCTTTTAGAATTAATCTTTTACTATTTTTCTTATCGTGTCTTTGAATATAATTTCACAAACATGTTTAATATATGCTATTTTTTCACCTTGCTTATTGATTTATTGCTTAAAGTATCTTTGTGCATTTAGACGTCCCATTGTTATTCATATACTACCATGAATTTTTTTAAAATCTGTCTATTGACTCCATTTGGTATTGAAAAAGTGTTGTTGCATTAGTATGTCTTGTATTTTATATATGAGAGGTCACAAAAAAGATTTCCTCATCTTATGCTCTTTCCCCTTTTCTTTATTTAACGAAAACTTGTCTAAGACTATATCATGTCATAGTATTTGATGCAAATATGTGTTAATCTATAGGAAATATTTGTCCAAATTTTAAGTAACTATACTTGTGGGTCAATGTCTTCTTTTTATAATTAGTTGTTTATATTGTTCAAGGCACGATTTTTTGTAAGATTGTTTGAGAAATAAGTTAATTTCCTTTTCGTTGGATAATTTGACTTTTTTTGATATCATAGTATACTATTTCTTTATGCTTGAGAATACTATTTTTCCATCTTATCATTTATCCATCAAGTGTTGAATTTTCAAACATATATTAATTCTCTTTTTTTGGTCATTTCTTTGCATGAATCTGTTTTGGAGTCCAAATGGACTCCTTTCCTCTGGCATTTCATAATGGGTCAATGAGGCCCACCTCTTCGAGGCAAGTCTGAAGTTTAAACTAAAAGTCGATTATATGATGTGCTAGTCCAAGAAGATGGAAAAAGAAAAATGGGTCAAAACCCATTGATGAGGTCGCTAAGAGACTTGAAAAGTCTCAATTTTTATTATTGTCTTATGCTTTATTCATTTATTTATTTATTTATTTATCTATATATCCATTTATTTGGGCTCAAAGCTAAAGTTGTAATTTAAAATAGGTGAAACAGCTTTTTGGACCTTCAAGGTCCGAAAACTAGCTTAGGACAGGTTATGGGCCAAAATCCTAAATGATTAGATTAGGACAGGTGAAAATGAGCTAAAAGTCCAAATTAGCTTACGACAGAGTTTATGGATTTTGGCCTAATGGCCTAAGTCTTTTAGTTTTTCTTTTCCCCTTTATATGCTAATTGTTTTTAGTTTTCTTAGACTTAGTTAAAAATTCCTGCTAAGTCGTCAAAACTTGATTTGCACAAATCTTGAAAATAAATTTTTTCCTTAATCGATTTCCTTTCAAAAATCATCTTTCCTTTTGTAAAGTTAGTCAAAAAGTTGTTTTTAAATAGTCCGGATAACTGCAAGTTAGCGGATACTCTTGGTGCCTTAAGAACCTTCAAAGAGTATTTATAGGAACCACTTACTTGGAATTTCTAAACTTAAAAGATTTTTTATGTTTTGAATCTTTTAAGTAGTATTTTTAGTTTTTTTTGATATTTTCTCAAAAATCAAGTGGCGACTCTGTAATTTCTTAAATTGTTTCAAACTTTTTTATAAAGTATTGAAATAGTTTAAAAGTCAAAAATAATATTTTCCAATACTTCAATAGAAATGGTGACTCTGCTGGGGATTTTAACTAGGTTCTAACCAAATATTTGAATAAGCTTCATTGATTAACTATTGTAATGTTTGCACTGTTTATGTGCTTATGTGTTTAAATTCTGCGAAATTAAACTGTTACATTTCTTGGCATGCTTTCCATTCAATATATATAAATTGTTTGGGGTTTCGTGCATATCCCGTCCCCTATTGTTCATTCTTATTAAAGTGTTGGGAATACGATGGTTTATTAGTACGTTAGGCATCTGATAGATATTCATATTTCCAGACCCAAGTCGTCCACTTGGTAATCTAGTCGAAGCCCATTCTAGACACCTAGGATAGAGCAAAACTAAAAACCTAGTTAGGAATTAGCCTAGGATGACCCAATACCCGAGGGGGTATTGAGCCCATTAGAAAATCTATCTTACGTCTATTTGACCATGAATCATAATAGATGATCATTCTTTATGTGTTAAATTAAAGTATATAATGTTAGATTGTATGGACCATTGTCCCTCGGGTTTGAGGGTTTTATTTATCTAGTTTCTTTTAATCAAAAGATGATTTTCATCAGAAGGATATGCAGACGTTTTACGAAGTTCAAATATCAAAGGGCTTCCAAGGAGGTTTAGTCTAGATTTTCTCCCCTGTGTGGGATTGATATCATGTATTTCCCTTTTCCCTTATTTTGTATCCCCATTTAATTTATTAATGAAGTTTGTATAATATTTTGAGGGTAATTGAACGTTTTACAAACGACATATATATCCTTTAAACGTTAGGCTTACCTTTGGCTTACAAGGTCCCAAGTATGTTAAGACACGTGAAAAATTATTTATGCGCTAAAGTACTTTATCATTTTTCTTTGACTATGTTTGCTTGATTTGTCTCATATATTATTTTGGTCAATTATTACAATTTATGAACTAACATTTTACTTTTTGAGTGTTTTTTCTTTCAGAGAGAGGTTGATTTGTGTTGGTAATCAAACTTGCTTGCTTCACAAAGACTAAAAGAAAAGTACTCATTGGCATCATCAGTCGAGGAGAAGAATGAAGCTTTCTCAAAGGCGCACATTTGACATCCTTCTATCTTGTATGCTAAAGTTATCGTTTTTCTTTTCTTGTAATCATACATTCCTTGTAATCACACTTTATAGCTTTTTTTCCTTGTAATTGCTCCTTTTAGTTGTAATGAACAGCATTTGACTTGATTTCCCTAGTGAAATATGTAGGCAGCCTGTATTGGCTTTGGTCACGTTATCAAAATTACAAAATATTCCATTTAGTTATACGAACTATATTTGACCTGAATTTCCAAGAATGGAATATGTAGGCAGCCTATGTCGGCTTTGGTCAATCCCTTAGGAAATTTATTTTTTCGTCTTGTGGTGGAACTATATTTGGTATGATTCCTACCTCAATAGAATATATGAGCACCACACTAGCTCGATCATATTCTCCATAATATTTTCTTTAAGAGTATCTTTTTTCAAGTTACATGGAGATGACATTGAAGCGTGTAACTGGGGCAGAAATTTTTGAGGTCTCAAAAAGTTCACAAGAACTTGACATTTTCTACAAAGTTAAACATCAGATTTTGCTGAAATTGAATCGGTTCATAGTTTTGAGAAGTTCTAAAATTTAAAGTTATGCTACACAAGATCTCAAAAATTCTATACTAAATGATGTCTTAAGTTACAAAGAAGTTCGAGAGTTTCTAAACTTGGGAAGAATTTTTTAGGAGATCCTAAAAAATTACACAAAGATTGCACTTAAACCGCAAATCAATGATCAACAAGGTGTATTAGGAGAGAAAGGAAAAATCAAGACAGTCAGCCTCTCAAATCCACTATGGCCTTGCCATAATGATCCAGACAACTTCTCTTCTCCTTTTTTCTCTTGATTTATGTTTACATTACTTTATTATAATCTCTAACACTTTCTCTAATTTTGTAGGGAAATGACCGACCAAAAATATTAAGTTATAGGGATCACTAAAAACACTATCTCTAAATCATCATGAGTCAAATGATTTTATCTTCTGTTGCACACTTAACTTAGTAGTAATAAATTTTTATATTATTAATGAATGTTTCTTGAGTCATGAAGTTAATGTATGCAATACCGTATCTAAGAACTAACACAAAAAAATCCTCTCAAAGTTTGAGGATTCAATCCAGAAGCTCCGGATGTGCACAAGTCCTTTTGAAGTTTTCTTTATTCAAAGGATGAAGTTCAATAAACCAACTTCTATTTTTCTTATATATTAGGGCTTTCTACCCTCTAAGAAACTTATTGGAATGTCAGTCCATTTGAGGTGGCATATTATATTATATTTGGGTCATCTACTATTTCAAAAGGATCACATTGTTATATTCGGGTATTCCATCCGTTAAGAGGATGCATTAGACCATTACTTTATTTGAGATGTATTATTATGTTATGGAATGTCACCTCCTTCAGTGTGACATATTATTATGGTCTGTCACCTCCATCTGAGTGACTTGTTATTATGTTATGGACCGTCACCTGTTTCAGAAGGGACATGTTATTATGTTATGGACCGTTACCTCCTTCAGAGTGACATGTTTTTATGGACCGTCACTTTTTTCAGAGGGATATGTTATTATGTTATGGACCATCACATCCTTCAGAGTGATACGTTATTATGTTATGGACCATCACCCCCTTCAGAGTGACAACGTTCTTATGTTATGGATCATCACCTTCTACAGAGTGAGATGTTATTATGTTATGGACTATCACCTCCTTCAGAGTGACATTTTACTATTTTATATACTGTCACCTCCTTCAAAGTGATATTTTATTATGTTATGGATCGTCACCTCCTTCAAAGTGAAATGTTATTATGTTATAGATTATCACCTTCTTCGTAGTGACATATTATTTTGTTATGGATTGCCACCTCCTTCAAAGTGACACATCAATATATTATGGACCATCACTTCCTTCAGAGTGACATGTTACTATATTATGGATTGCACCTCCTTCAATGTGGCTGTAATACACCAAAAACTTTTTTGTTGAAATTTTGAGCATAAATATGTTGGGTTCTATCTTCTAGAATAAATTATAAATTTTCTGTACGGAATGTCTTAGATTATCACCCACCATTGTGTATAGTATCGAATAACATTTCAAATGATATATGGATCATCCAAAACGGACACCCGACCGACGAGTTATGAACATTCCGATCGAACCATGAATAGTAGTGAACAGTAAAACGTGAAGAAAAAAGTACTGAGGCCTAGAGTATTTTTGCTCCAACTTAAGTGATCATAACTCCTTGTACATAATGATCTGGGTAATCTATTATATATCAACGGAACTCTCTACGAGTCCTCTTTCCAATGAAATTGGTTTCATCCAATTTGTCTATCGAATCTAAAAGTTATGGCCGATGTACTTCAGCCTATCAAAAGCAAATTTTTGGGTCAACTTCAAACGATCATAACTCCTTGTACACAATGATCTGGGTGAGATACTATATATCAACGGAAATATATGAGAGTTCTCTTTCTAATGAAATTAGTTTCATCCAATTTGAATATCGGAGTAAAAGTTATGGTTAATCTACTTCAGACTATCAAAACAGTCCACCAAAGGATAGCTCCGAGAATTATTTAATTTTTAGGGGTGTTTTGGTCATTCCCCCTCACCCAAAATCCGTCCAAACCCTATATTAAAGCCTATTAGAAGCATTATATGTTATATTTCATTAAATTCCCTCAAAAAGAAAACCCTAAGCTCCTACATCCAACTTCAAGAACCTCCAAAGTTCACCATTAATTCTGCAAATTTATTCAAGATTCCAAGTTCCTAGTTCAAGAACTCCAAGAACCATCATTCAAAGGCACGATTAACATCTCAAAAATAAGTATCGATCTAAAGTTCATCATTCAAGGTATGTGGGATTTTTCAACAAGAACTCTCTTTAGTTCTTGTGCCCAAAAGTAATTTTCTTTACAAAGGAATTATTTTTATTTGATTTTTATGAATTTGAAGAATGAACCCATATCTTATGATGATTATTATGAAATCTTGATGTTTATGATTTTAAAAGATGAATTTACATGTGTGGAGATATAAAGCATGAATCTTGAAAGATATTTATCATGATTTTGATATTTGGGTCATGAATCCCCATTGAAAATTGTGTTTTTTTGAGAAAGTGTGTGTTATAAGCACGTTGATGTTGAATATTTGAGATATTTTGAACGATTTGACCTTTTGGTCTTAATGGAGTTGTTTTGAACTTGAGTGTGAAAGTAATCCACAACGTGGTTGATTTTGATAGATGGGAAGCATGATGGCTCCTGAGGTATATTTATATATTACTGAAATTATTTTGTTGTGGATTGTCTTTGAAATAATCTGAGCTAAGTCCGGGAGAAATCTTTAGCACCGAGTGGGAGGTATAAAGCGACCTTACTTCCCTAGAACTACGTGCCCTCATAGGAGTGAGCCTGAGGCTGATTTATATAGTGATCACTAGTTTGTGTGGATTTGATATCGATTGTCCTACTCCGATGGTAATGATAGGACGACTCTTCCTAACGTGGGTTGTACAT
Organism: Capsicum annuum; assembly: GCF_002878395.1. Classification (NCBI taxonomy): domain Eukaryota; kingdom Viridiplantae; phylum Streptophyta; class Magnoliopsida; order Solanales; family Solanaceae; genus Capsicum; species Capsicum annuum. The sequence continues at coordinate 120,566,411 of NC_061122.1, read as the reverse complement.
TGGACTCCATGTAGCTCACATGGTTTATGTCAGTTATAGGATCTTCCAGTGTGTGTGGGTGTTTCCTTGTGTCTATGTCGAATGGTGAAGTGATTTGAAAGTGGAATTATGAAAGTTATTCTTTCGAAATATTTAAATGATATTTACATTATGAGAATTGATATTCTTGATGAACTGAAAGTGATTGACAAATTATATGATGACTCACATGTGTTATTGTACTTAATTCATCCTCTCAAGATTATGATGATTTTCTTCGGGCTATGTGAGTCTTTTATACATCTTGCATATTTCTTATAAATATTTATGATGATGATGTTTATAAAAATGCATACACCCCCATACACTCGGTTCCTTTCCATGGTACTTACCTACATCTTAGGATGAGGGCTATATTTTCTCAGAATGTAGGTTCAGGTGCTCAGTTCCAGGGTCGACAGTGATTCTTTGGGAATGCTGTTCTACATCATCTGTCGTGGTGAGTCCTCATGTTCCAAGGACGTGATGTCTGATGTCGGTTTTACGGAATTGCTAACATTTGATAACTGAGTATGAGTCAGTTGGGGCATGTCTCAATAAATTACTGGTTTTATTGATTTTCTTAGAGGCTTGTCAGACTAGTATAGATGTTGGGAGTTTACTAATAAGTCGTATTTTTTTATCTTTCTAAAATTCTTTTATTTTTGGATGATGATTACTCTATTGATATTTGAGGGTTATTTATGGAAACCCCGTTGATTTATGTTAAACTGAATGAAAATGGCTCAAAGGGTTAGCTTGGGGCTACTCGTAGCCTCAAGCAACGTGTGACGCTCCGGGACCCATTTTCTGGGGCGTTACAAACTTGGTATCAGAGACTAAGGTTTTAAGGTGTCCTAGGGAATCTGACGAGCCGTGTTAAGTAGATTCTTGATCATCGGTGTGTAGTGCACCACATCTATGAGCAAGAGGCTACAAGATATTTTTGAAAAAAGTGTGATTCTTTCTTTCAGAAGTCTATCATGCTTAAAGTGTCTCTCTCTGCTAGTGACTCGTGCTCTCTTCTTTTAGAAATATGCCTCCACGTTGAGCGAGAAGAAATAGTCCTGTTATCGTTCTTCATAGGGTCTTGTTGGCTGATCTGATTGAGTTAGACATGGTAGATTTTGATGTGATTCTGGGCATGGACTGGTTGTATTCTTCTTATGCCTCTATTGATTGTTGGACCCGAGTGTTCAAGTTTCAGTTTTTGGGTACATCTGTGTTTGAGTGTTCTGGGAATTCTGTGTCACCCAAGAGTCATTTTATCTCTTACCTCAAAGCTAGAAAGCTTATTTCCAAGGGGTGTATTTACCATTTGGTTAGAGTCAAAGACACTAAGTCTAAGACTCTAACTCTCCAGTCTGTTAACGTCGTCAATGAGTTTTTTGATGTCTTTTCGGATGATCTCCCAGGGATACCTCCTGATAGAGAGATAGAGTTCAGGATTGATCTTCTTCCCGATACTCAACCCATTTCTATTCCTCCTTACCGTATGGCCCCTGCAAAACTTAAGGAGTTGAAAGAGCAACTCAAAGATCTACTAGATAAGGGTTTCATAAGGCCTAGTA